>NC_056735.1:1376626047-1376711047 GCF_019279795.1 Protopterus annectens | reverse complement strand
TAGGTTGGGAAGTAGGTCAATCTCGAACCAATTTGAATAAGAGTCTGCTAACACCAAGTAATGTTGACCATTCCACTCAGATATCCGTAGTTACTGCCGACCAAGGCAGCTCAGGAATCTGCCTTAAATGAAGTGGTTCTTTTTGTTGCTTTAGCTTTGTACTATTACATAATGAACAAGATGAAAGTACTTTTGCAATATTTCTTGACATAGAAGGTCAAAATACTAGACCTCTTGCCCTTCTTTTGGTAAAGTTCCTGGGTGACCACAAAGATCTTAATATACTCTTGTTGCAAGGACTTTGGAACCATCACTTTAGGACCTTTCATGATGATACCATTGTCTGACAAAATCTCATCTCTGTATGGAAAATATGGTTGCACTTCTACTGGTAAACAAGATTGCTTGGAAGGCCATCCTCGACTGATAAAGTGGTTGAGCTTCTAAAGAATTAGATCTGAAGCTGTATGAGTTCTGAGCTCATCAAGACATGTGGAAGAAAAATTACTCACTTCCATGACCTCAAAATCAAGTTGCTCATTGTTATACTGTACTGTGGTCTTACTGGGTGATCTGGATAAAGTATCAGCAAGATAAAGAAGTTTGACTTTTGTATACACAAGATTGAAATTGTACTTTTGCAATTTGAACATCATGCATTGCAGTCTAGCTGGAGCTGTATGCATAGGTTTTCTCAAAATAGTAACAAGAGGTTGGTGATCACTTTCAATCTGGATAGGTCAACCATAAATATAATCATGGAACTTCAAACATGCAAACACAATTGCCAAGAGCTCTTTCTCAGTCTGGGCATGCTGCATCTCGGCCTAGGCAAGAGTTCTTGATGCATAGGCTACTGGTCTACCCTCTTGAAGAATGACTGCACCTAGACCAAATTTAGAAGCATCACAGGAAAGAGTAACTGCTTTGTGAACATCATAGTAACTGAGAGTTGGTGGGTTAGAAATGTTCTGTTTCAGGACATCAAATACTCTTTGGTGGGGGGGGGTGGCTAGGATTTAGACTGGTTGGCAGCATCTTTTCTCAGCTCTGCACTCAAAAGATATTTCTGACAGGATTTTTTAAAAACTAGATATTGTAGACAAACCTATTTTGTTGAATTACTTCTACTAATATCACTAGAAGTCTACAGTGCAAAAAATTTGGCTTTAAACATTATTTTTCCTGTCAAAAACAAGAAGGAAGGTATCTGAATCTACTGAAAATGAGCTTTTCTAAGCATACCACACAGGACCAGACAATGAAAAAGGAGATACAGTCTTTATTAAATGCTATACAAGACTTGTCAGTGAAATTTGACAAAATGAATACCAAACTGGACACTTTTGAGGAGAGATCTACAAAACAAATACAGCAACTACAAGAAATAATGACGCAACAGAAGTCTCAAATAGCTGACATAGAGGGATCCTTAAATGATACTGAGGGCAGACTCTCAGAACAAGATCTTCAGCTACATTTTTTATCACAACAAAATGCTTCATTACAAAATAAAATAGAGGATCTAGAGAACAGGTCCAGACGAAATAACCTTCGCATCTATGGGCTACCAGAGAAAACAGAGGGAGATAACATGGTGACTTTCCTTACTACCTGGTTACCAGAAGTTTTAAAATTGCCTGAAGCTCTGTCTTATGGAATTGAAAGAGCCCACAGATCCTTAAGAGCTGCTTCATCAACCATCAAATCAAAAAATCACCCGAGATCAATAATAGTAAAGTTTTTTCATCACAGGACAAGGAACTTATTTTAAAAACAGCATGGTCAACTTCTCCAGTTAAATACAAAGACAACATAATCAGATTTGATAATGATTATTCGGCTGGAGTTATAACTGCAAGAAAAGAATTTCTCCCTCTGATAAAGGAATTGAAAAAAAGACAACTTAAAGTCCACTTGCTGTTCCCTGCAAGAATAAAAATATTTTTTACTGAAGGTCCTAAAACTTTTGACACTCTGCAAGCAACAGTTTCTTATCTTTCAGCTAATAAAACCTTGGATAATGTGGAGGAAATGGATTTCTCCCAATTTGGGGTTAAGCGTCACTTAGAAAAAAATGAATGGAGCACTGCTGACAAGAAGAAGAAGAAACGATAAAAGACATATGAAAAACACAAACATTATTGTCTTCTATTTGCTCTGTAAGGCAAAAAAAATATTTGAAAGCATTAATGCTTTACACGTGTCAGTCTTTGAAACAATATAAATACAAGATAAGCAGGACACTTTATAACTAAAGGAAACAACCCTAAAGAAAGCAAGGTAACATATCTTTCTCTATTACAGTGTAAATACTTACAATCATGATTTTTCTAACTCTAAATCATGTTTAGATAGTTCATTTATAAATTACCTGCCTTTTACTGCTAGTATAGAATATGATGTATTTACACTGACATATTAATGTGGTGTGTTTAAATGAGCATGATTCCTTTTTATATTATTTACACTAAGCTGCATGAAATATCTAAACTGATGTATTTAATACACATAATAATATATAAAAACTGATAGTAATAACTGTCAAAAAGCTCCTTGAAAAGTAATTATCTATTCTTTGATGCTAAAAGTGCCTTTTTGACTAACAAACAACTGTTTGGCTTGTATATCTGCCCTTAATGTTAAGAAAACTAATAGAAGTTTAATGAGCTGGTTTTCAGTTTAAAAAAAGCCCTAAAAACTTCACTTACTTTGTTTTTGTCTCCCCGCCATGGTCATGAGCTGGAAACTCTTATTTTCCCACCCCTGAATGAAGGTTTTTCAGTTAGAATCCATTACAGTGTGTTAAACCTTCTAACAGCACAAAATGAAAGTAAACAGTCATGAGTGATGTCAGCACTAAAACAAGACAGTATGGGTGTGGTGTCAGCTCCTAAGCTACTTAAAGTAACCAGCACACTATTTATGAGATGGCAAAGTGCTTTTACAGTTTTAACAAATATTAAAAGTACACTGAAGTACCTAACAAATTTAGAAGGTATCAACACATACATGACATTTTATTATATTGTAATATTTGTTATTCATTTTGAATTGTACACATAAACAGCACACAAAGCTTAAAAAGAAGTATATCACTTGGAAGAAACTGTATGAATAGTTAACACATACAGACTTTACTATAATCTTTTCTGATAAGATCACCCAAGTAAATTACTATAATTTAACTTAATTTTATAAAAATGTAATATATTTAAGTCCTTGACTGGAACTATATAACATATTTGTAAACACACTGCAGCTAGTGTACTCAACCTTGAAGATAGTAAGTCAATTAAGGTTCATGAATGTAGCTATGTGTTATTAGGCGTTTTAAGGGTAAAAAGAAGTTGCTGTTTAATTATCAAGATACTCTATAAATATTAAATTGTTCAAGTAGCACAATCATTAAGCAGTAATGAGCAAGAAAAAATCTCAGACTTGCTTATGATATTGTTTTATATATAAATATATATATATATATATATATATATATATATATATATATATATATATATATATATATAGGAAAGAACTGCTAAATTATAAGTATGCTTTTATTAAAGGAAAGTTATATTAATATTGAACATCCTCACTGAAAATGAATGGTTGTGTAGAGACACAGTAACTCCCATTATATAACCAAGGCTAAAGAGACTGTCTTGTATGTCTAAATTGATCAGCCTTGAACCTTAGATTGCAAATAGACATGCAACATACTTTTACTTGTAATGCTGAATATATATTATATAACATCACAAACGCTAAAGCCATTGTCAGCTACATCTCATATCAATCAGCATTAAAATATGATTTGAATAGCATATTGCTGTTGGTACCTGATATGCATATAAGTAACAGGTCTAATTTCTGTCTATGGAAGTAAATACCAGGCTGTGTGCATTTGTTAATTATGAAACAAGAACGTGCTATCTATTCTTTTTAATATCCTATAGGTATGTACTTGTTAGAGACACACACATGCTGCAAAGCTGCTAGTTATTGCATATTCATTAATATATTTCTGACTGCAGTGTTATAAATATATGGTGTGGACCACTTGAGTTGAGAATATGTCTCTATATTGGGCATATTCTCTGTTTGAACGTTGTATATTATCTATAATATGATATGGAGTACCCTCACTAAATTCAAAGAAGCCACAATAGAAACAAATATTTATTAAAAATGGAGAATAGGAGGATGAAGAGAAAAATTAAGGAAAATGGTTGATGGTCATATAAGGTTATCTTTTCCTGTGTATGTAGAATGCAATAATAAGTAATAACAGTAATAAGTACCAAACAATTGTGTTATAGCATATTTAAAGCCTACTTTGCTTCTCATATTTTCCAACCTTACAGTTATAACGCTGCAGATAAATCCTGTAATATCATAAGGAGTATGAGTTGCTATTTGACATATGACATATGTGGTACACTAGCGATGAAATATGCCAGTGGCACTAATAAATATATAGGAATTGCTGAGAAATATAGACTTAAACTATATAATAACAATGCCAAAAACAAATTAGTAGCATTCATACCACTAAAATATGACTTTTTGAATTAAAAGAAAACTATAACATTACTGATAAATGACAATACAAATGTAACGTTATATTCATTGTTACGGATACTTTCTGATTTAATCAACTTGTGGCATGGTTAACTGATGCATATAATGCTTAACTTTTTTTTTTTTTTTTATGTATGTATGCATATATGTGTGTATGTATGTATGTGTGTATATATATATATATATATATATATATATATGTGTGTGTGTGTGTGTGTATGTGTATGTATGTATATGTATATATATATATATATATATATATATATATATATATATATGTAGACCATTACAATAAATTTGATACCTATGAATGCCACTCACACTATAAGGGAGATAGACAGCAAGCATATTATTTTTAAGATGCATAACTATTATTGCTACACAAAAGATATATTAAAATAAAAGGTTTTCCTTTACAATTTAAACAAAACCAAATAGTTAAGTATTAAATCTATGTATAGTTGTGTTGTCTTAAAGTTTTATAAAATATTAAAAATAGATAAAGACTGTATTTAAGTAATCTGTAAAGACAGATACATGTATACTTAAAAGATATATAAGATACTTTTCATTATAAAACTACCATATGGCGGGGCCGGGGGAGGATGCTGAAATGCAGACTTAGAGAGATCGCTTGAATGATTAGATCATTCAAGGATGAGATGTTTTTTCTCATGGAGGGGTTTGGTGGTTGTTTATCTTATACTGTTCTCAGTTATGATCTTGTAATTTACTTTTATTGGGTGTCTATAATCTATTGTAATACTGCTGGAAGAAGAAAGAACAAGTTATTCTCTTCATGTACACACATCTACACATTGTTACGAGTATATGAATATGGATAAAAGCAAAGCTAATATAAGTCCAATTGCAAAATGTATATCTCTTAATGTAAATGGTTTAAATAATAGCTGCAAAAGGGGAAGTCTTTATAGATATTTAAAGCTATGTGAAGCGCAACTAGTATTTTTACAGGAAACACACCTTACACAGGAAGACATAAATAAAATAAACAATAAAAATTATACAATACTAGTAAGTTCCACCTATAATCAGAAGCGAAGGGGAGTAGCAATTTTGTGGAAAAACACTACTTTATTGCCTAAACTCATAAACACGTTCCATGACAACTCAGGAATGTTTTGTCTAGTGACAATATCTATCAATGAAATGATATATACATTAGTGAATATTTATTGGATACCAGGACTAGGTGTTAGAGTGGCCAAACAACACTTAGAAGACATTGTACAATATACCAAAGGCAATTTAATCATAGCTGGAGATTTCAATTGCATTATAAAAGAAACTGACACAAATACTAAAACTACACGTAAGAGATCACCTTTAACAAAGTTGTTATCTGAGTTTGTTGAAACTTTTAATATAGTTGACATAAATGAGTATGCTATCCCAGATTCACTATTCTTTACACATTTTTCCCATAGACATAATACATACTCTAGAATAGATAGTGTGTACATAACAAAGGATTTAACCTCTAAATTAAATAAAGTCAAGACAATTTCATGTCGATTTTCGGACCATAACACCATAACGTTTGAGATAGACTTATGTTTCAAGAGAAGGATATCAGTAACAAGAATACCATTTTACATAACAAATCTCAAGGATTTTAAGGAATTTTATATTAAAGAGACACAAACATTCCTAGACATCAATCTTACAAAAGATGTATCTGAAATATATATATATGGGATGCATTGAAAGCATACCTATATGGAAGAGCGGTGGGATGGTATAAAAATAAACAAAAACAGTGGAATAAGGAATTAATGGAATTACAGTCAAAAGTAGATAATTTAAAGCTTGATATTCAAAATGGAAACACCAACTTAATAAAAGAACTAGAAGATACTAATAAAAAATACTCAGAGACGCTACACCACAAAACAATGATCAACTTAGAAAAAATTAAACTATGTTACTATTCAATGAACCCTAAAAACCAACGAAGAATAGCAAATAGGACTAAAAAAATTATTAAAACAAATCAAATCAAGGAAATACATAATATAGAAACCAAAAAGAAAGTATCTGATTTAGAAGGGATACTAGAAGCTTTTAGGCTATTTTTTCATAAACGTAATAATCAAAATGAGAAAACAGAAACACATTCAGTATTGAAAGCTTTTCTCAAAAACAATGTTAAAGTTAAGTTATTAGAGGACCAGGTACAACTAATAGATAAACAAATAACAATGACAGAAATTAAAGCTGAAGTAAATAAGCTAAAATTAAACAAAGCTCCAGGTATAGATAATATCACCCCAGAAATGTTTAAATTACTATCAAATGAGGCTTTGCGGTTGTTATTGAATGTCTTTACATCAGTCAAAAATGGTAAAGACATTCCTCCTTCTTGGAAGTACACATTAATATCACCAATTCTGAAACAAAATAAAGATCCCAGTGAATGTTCATCATACAGACCCATTTCACTTCTTAATATAGATTATAAAATTTTTATGGCAATACATGCTGCTCGAATAAAACAATTACTACCACTTTTGATAGAGGAGGATCAAACAGGTTTTATAAAAGATAGGAACACTTATGACAACATTAAAAGAATTCTTTCCTTAATTGATTATATAAATGTCACAAAAAACAAAATGAATGTTATTAGCTTAGACATAAATAGTGCATTTGATTCAGTGAACTGGGATTATCTGTGGTTAGTTTTAGAAGAATATGGCTTCTCAAGCAACTTCACTTTGTTAATAAAATCATTATATGAAAAATCATTGCCTTATATAAAACTGGGATCTTGTCTGTCTAAATCTATTAAAATAACTAAGGGCACAAAACAAGGCTGCCCTCTTTCTCCATTATTGTTTGCACTAGTCATTGAACCCTCAGCAAATAATATACATATGGATAAAAATATTGAAGGAATACAACTAGACAACGACCTAGAGCTTAAAATTCAACTTTTCGCTGATGATATTTTAATTACCTTAAAAAATAATAATAGCAGTTTAAAAGCATTATGGGACTCAATTCAAAACTTTCAAAACTTTTCAAGTCTTAAATTTAATGAGAACAAAACAAATGTATTGCTTATAAATACTAATAAAAAAGATCTAAATACAAAAATACCATAAATATATCTCTACCGATAATATAATTAAATACTTGGGAATTATAATAACTAACAACCTAGATACTACAATTGAAACAAATTATAAAGAGACCTTAAATAATATTAAAAATCTAATACAAAGATGGAATAAATTCTTCTTTTCAATGGAAGAAAGGCTTTATATAATTAAAATGATCAAATTTCCAAAAATTATTTATGCCATACAAGCTTGTTCTTTGCTACCAGCTAAATCACACCTAAAACAATTAAATGATTTAATGGTAAGATTCCTATGGTATCCAAAAAAAACAAGGATAGCTATGAAGTATCATCTAGATGATTGGGATATAGGTGGCATAGGTTTACCAGACATAGAAATATATTTGCATTCATCCATTATTAAAACAATATCATTATGGCTAAATACAAAATATACATCAAAATGGAAGCTAGTTCATGAGAGAATCTGGTTAAAATCAGGATTTGTAGTAGCAAATAAGTATACAAATTTCATACCAAACAATTTTCTATGGCTGACGAAGGAATATATGATGATACATAAGAATAAAAATATAAGTTCCAAATACATTACTTATACATTAAAAATTTTCCAAAATCTTATTAATAGCAATCCTGAAATTAAAGCATGGTCATTTCTTTTATATCCAGTAGCGTACACACAAGGTAATATAATAACATTTAATATGGAAGTAGTCAACATGCTTAAAGAAAAGGGATTAATATATTGGCATCAATTGCTAAACTCTGGAAAACCTCTGACAATAGACCAGATTAAACAGAAATTAAATATGGAAGATAGTTCGTGTTTACATGTACAATAATTAAGATAGTATATATTAAACAAACAAGAAACAATGCAACCATCAATAAGACAAAATGTTCCTAACCTTATAGAACATATAATATTACTAATGAATCAACCCATTACTGGAAAGGGATACTTATCATCTATTTATAAAACAAACAAAAAAATAAAAATGCATAACAATGATAAAATATGGAATTATTATAGATGAGTTAATGGACATGTGCCAAATGACAGAGATAAAAAAACTAATTCTTCTCTCTCCAAAGCAGACATCACTTTCATTACTTTGGAGACTTTTTACATGGCAATTCATACACAGATCTTATGTAACCCCTCATAAAATGGAACTTATGTTTAAGAAAAATATTGGCTGCTGGAGATGTGATTTATCAATAAAAGCAGACTGGCAACATATGTTCTACGAATGCCATTTGATTAAACCATATTGGGATAAAATAAATTATTTTCTGCAAATGGTATTCAATGATAAATTCCAGATTTCCAAATCTATTATTTTGTTTAATGCACCTGTACCCGACTGTGTGCCAAGAACAAAATATGTAATCTTATGGACTCTCCTAGCTATTGCAAGAAAGAACATTACATCAAACTGGAAATCCAAAGCTTCTCCAACTTTTAAGAATTCATGAATATGGTGTCAGCAGTATTGCAATTGGAAATTAACACTATTAAAGAACTGAAAGAACTACATCATTATACGTAGCATGCAAAAAGTAACTGAAATACTGGAGAATAATGACTGCAGCAGATTATAATCAGGAAACAATTGTATAGAAAGTCAATTATATGTCAACAATAGACACCCTTGTAAATACTTTATTTTGGTTGTAATGTTTGATATCTGTTTAGAGGTTTTAGCCTACCTTTTTAAATAATTTGTAAATACTTCATTGTCATAAATAACCTGCATTCACGTTTTCTTGTTTTTGGAAATGAATAAAAATATTTTTTAAAAAAATGCTCTTTGGTGCTGTTCTGACCATGACCAAATTATATATTTATGTGTCAGTTCAACTAAGAGAGCTGAAAGTTGGTATAAATTTGGAATGAACTTGCCTAGACAGTTGACCATGCTAAGAAAACATTGTAGGGCTTGAACATTGTCTGGAGCTGGCATCTCGAGAATTGCTGTTTGCTGGGAAGGATCTTGTTGCAAGCCTGAACTGGTAAAAACTGACCAACATAAGTAACTTCTCACTGCCTGAATCTGCACTTCTGAGGATTCAGCTTAAAGTTCACTTCATGTGCTCTCTCCAGAACTTTCTTGAGGTTTCTGTCATGTTCAACTTCACCATTGCCTCCTACTAGAATATCATCTACTATAATAGCACAGGGATAGCCTGAAAAAAAAAATTTGCTCCATTGCACGCTGAAAGATTTCACTGGCAGAATTTATTCCAAAGTGCATTCTCAGAAATCTGTATCTTCCAAATGGTGTAGAGACTGTGGTTAGCAATGAAGAATTTTGGTCAAGCAAAATTTGCCAAAATAAACTCTTTGCATCTAAGACAAGAAAAACAGTGGCATTTGGCATGAGGGCAGCAACCTTTTCAACTGTGTGCATTAGATGATGAGTCCTTTTTAATGGTTTGTTCAGATCTGTTGGATCAATACATATTCTGATATCATCTGAACTTTTCTTATGAGCTACTAACATGGAGGTTACCCATTTAGTAGGTTCTTCTACTGGGCAAATTATTCCCAGCTGCACAATTTTGCTAGCTTGGCTTTGACTCTGTTCTGCATAGCTACAGTAACTTTCTGTGCTGGTCTGATAACTGGGTTAACCTCTAGGACTAACTTCATAGAGTAGACAACTGATAGTTTGCCTAGTTTGCCTGCAAAAATATCAGCATACTCAGAAAAAATAGTTTGGGTGAAATTTGAGCTGTTGTCATGCAGGCTTACATGGTGAACTTCTTTATTAAATGAAAGCAGTACCATTTTCAGACTCTCTCTGATGCCTAAAATAATGACTGCATGTGTCTCTTGACTACGAAAAATTGCAAGTCATAGCTGTTCACAGCAGAGTAACAAGAAGGCACTACTGAGCCTTCAGTTTGAATCTCTGCAATCCCCATAAGCAACAAGCTTCGCACACTTTGTCAAATCAAGTTGTTCTGTAGCTTTTAGTCTGGCAAATGTTTCTGCTGACATAACAATGCACTTTGAGCCAGTATCTACTTTCAGCTCTACAGGACTCCCATTGATCCAAACTGTACAAAAGATATAATTCTTTGCCCACAAATCTACTGCATTGACTGTTTCACCAAGCACAGACATGTCATCAACATAAAAAGTATGGTTGCAGCTTTCTAATTGACTGATTGTCTCTTGGAATGCCCTCCTTTAATAAAAGAATCTGCCTTATTTGATTCACAAAATCTTTTGAAATTATTCCACTTATTGCAAGCTTGACACTGCTGACCAAAAGCTAAGCTCTTTTCTCTTTTGGGTTCATGATTACCACCATAAGTATGACAGTTGACTATGAAGCTAGGTGGGGGCACATGTTTTGACTTTGCTAACTAACCTTATGCTTCACTTAGCATGCTCTGGAATTTTCTGGAAAGACTTGGGATTACAAAAGGGACTGCTACAAGACCTGCAGTAGCTGCCATGTGCTTGGGCCTATTTCTTTTAACCACGTTCTACATACTATCAGCATGAGCTTTGTCACTGTGCCTTCCACAGCTATTCTCATTTGTAAGCATACTTGTGTACTTTTTGTAAGCTCGTATATCTGACAAATCTCAATGGCCTTATTTAACATTAAATCACTGTCTTGAAGCAAAATCTTTTTCACTGTGTCATTATTAATACCAAACACAACCCTGTCTTTTATCAACTCATCTCTCAAGTCACCAAATCTGTACATTTTTGCCTTATTTCTCAAGTCAGTTATATATCCTGCAAAAGTTTCACTAGGCTTTCGATCCCTTGTGTAAAATCAGTGACTTTCCATTCTAATATTTGTTTGGGGGTTACACATTTCTCTAAATTTACAATTTAAATATTCAGTCTTCCCTTGTTTCAGCCAGTAGCACTATATGGCGGTCTTCCCCCTCCTCTGCAAACACAGCAGGTACATACACAATAAATGCTCTCTTTCAGTGGCCTCTGATCCAACTAAATTAGCAGAATAAATGCCTTTGTACATGCATCTTTGTCAGAAAAAGCAGCCTGCATGAAAATATTGTATTCCTGCTGAAACACTCTCCAGTTTTCTGCAATATTGTTATCAGACACAAGCAGTGGGGGTCTGGGGAAACCTTCTGCCATGCCCAAAGAATATAGTAAACCACAATGCAAGTTTGGCCCTTGTAATTATGTACAAACATGCACACACACACACCAAGTGCTTGTAATAATAATCAAATGCACAATAAACTCTTCAAAATACTGTACTCTGAAATATGCTTTGAAATAACTGTACTTTGTGAAATATTCTTTGAAAAGACTGCACTTTATGAAATAACTGCACTGTAATACTGCACACACTTTCAAACACTTTGCACACCAGATAGTTTGAATAGCTTTAGTTAATACAAAAAGTAGCACATATCAAAATAATATGGTCATTTTCACTTTTTTGTACATTTTATGTGACTCAGATATTGTTTAAAATATTTTCGTAATTATTTTGAATATTTTTATCAATATGTTGCAGTTTTAGACATTTTGTTTAATAAGAAATTAGTTTTGAGCATTCTGAGTGCTTTGTTTTATATTTGTAGCAAAATAAATCATTTAAGCAAGTTTTAGTACCCGGAATTTGTTTCTGACCTGTTTTTTGAGTCGTTTGAGCAGTAGGGATGATCCACTCCTGTATATTCCTCCAGCCTTAACTGGTTGCCTCATTGCTGTAACTCTGGATTCCATTATGACACAATGTCACTCTTATCATGTGCATTAAGAAGATGTTGAGACTTGGATGTTCGTTTAAGTAGTTTATTGTATACAAGTACATCAGGATGGATGGCAGGAACATTAAACTTAAACGAACTATGTAACTGACTGACATTGTGGCATTGTGCCGCCCGTCATTGGTTCCCAGTGCCTCTATCAAGTAGAGCCAGGGTGAACATTCTATTTCCAATCCACTCATCAAGATTTCACTTGAAGAGGGCTAGTGAGGTGCTCTGCTTGACATGTATGGGAAGTCTATTCCAGAGCATGGGTAGTCTCTGGGTTATGAACCTGTCCCTCCAGCATGTTCTGTTGATTGTGGTAATGAGGTTGAGGTCTCTGGAGCACATGGTGCGGAGGGATTGGGATTTCTTTAGATGTAGCATTTCTATCAGAGCTGGGTCAGACATGGCTTTGTAAGTCAAGCAGAGATCGTCTTTTAGTAGATGATATGAGACAGAGAATAGCTGGAGTTTTTTGAGTCTGTCCATGTAGGTCATGTGTTTAAGGCCTAGGATCCTCTTTGTGAGGTACCTTTGTGGTGGACTCTAAACTACAGCTATATCAAAGAATAGTCACCAGTACTGGAGAGGAATGTCCTGACTTTCCAGGGGCAGGGGTGAGTACACTTTTTTGAACTTAGATATGGAGGTATCTCTTTTTCAATAGTAGTTTTGAGATGTGTTAACCACATAACACTACCTACATATCAGGACAGGTTACCTGTAGGGACTGTTGCCCACTTTAACATTGTTGATGGTCTGCAATGTGCTGTAATCAGTGTATGGTAGTTTAGTCATCAATTTACATGTGTAATGTGACTAGCTGGGTTTATGGCTTTGCAAACATGTTTTGGGAATCTTATATGGTGCATAGTAAATGTCTTGGAGAGATATTCCAACTTAGCCATCCATATTAGTGTAGTACATCTTAAGTATAATTCATGGAGTACACCAGACAATCATAGGTAGTGCAGTTAGTAAACCCCTCATTACATCACCTGCTCAGCATATGTAGGTATCACATATCAGCATATATCCCTGTGTTGCCAATACTCATCACCTGTGCATCTCACCTATGTTATTTCGTAATAATATTCCTCTGGTAGCCATACTAGCATATACTATGTTTGTCTACTAATAGCAGCGTACATTAAACCAATGCCCAATCTGCTGTAGTTGGTTGTAGGTTACATGGATGTAAAACATCCCACAGCACTTATCAAAAACAGTAGGGATTGCTTTATTTACATCTTTCCTTATTTACACTTCTTTACATTAGCTACTCATTCATATTCATAACATATATCTTCTCATTGTTTTCTTAACATATAATCTACACAAAACATTATTTTACAATAAAAATACAAAAATCTGTTTTTTTAAGTCAGCAACATCAATTATTCTTTAAAATTTCTTCATCTAGCCTGATCCTTCCATTCACAACTATCTTTTTATTTCATTTAACACATTTTGTCTTCTCTTTTTTATCATAGAATAATCCTTCACATCTTATTTTCCATAATGTCCAGATTGCTGCAAACAGTAGTCTGTCCCATTTTTCAGTTTCATGTTTTCTTTCTCAGTTTTTCCATATTGTATCATATCTATTGTTATATTTTTAAGTCCTTCCAATTTAAATTCCTTTTAAAACCTCTCCAAAACTGTTCATTTTTTCAAAATTCTAAAAATGTTTCCTTTCTTCCTCATTACACTCAACACATTTTCTCACTTTTCAATAACTTATATTTCTTATTATTTTTATTTATTATTTATTAACTGGGAAAGTTCGACATGGAATGAAGCCAATTTTCAGTGGAGGCCCAGGGAGAAATGCTCCAGATGCATGTCTTTGTAACCTGGGAGGAAATTGGAGCACCTGGACAAAACCCACATGGTCACAGGGAGGACATGCAGACTCCACAGAAGGCACCCCGGCTGAGAATCGAACTGGAAAACCTCTTGCTGTGAGGTGACAATGCTACCGCTACACCACTGCGCCGTCCAGTGTTATTACTTTTACTGGTAACATATTCAACAAAGTTCTCCACAGGAAATCTCTTGCTTCGTAAAAATTCTCAAACTTTTCCCTTCTGTCCTTTCTAGTATTTATAACATCTTATTTTAATTCCTCCCAATAATATACCATATAGTATTTTCCATGGTATTTTTATACCATAATTTTCTGTTCGTATCAATCTCATTACATTTTACCCTTCATGGTTTTATTTTCACATTCTTGTCCTTCCATCTCTTCTTCTTCTTTAACACTTATTTTCTATCATTTTACTTCCATACTTCTTTATACCATACATATAACATTTTCCCAATCATTTGGAACTCTGTCTCTCATTCACCTTCAGTACCAAGAAAAAAAATGTATAGATGCTAAATGCACTATAGGACCTTTTTAGATTTAAACCACCTTCTTTTTTATTGTATATCACCCCTTTTTCATTGATTGCAACCCTGAATCTCCAAATAAAATTACAATATATATATTTATAATATCTCTTTCCCCATTTTAGCTGGGAACATGCACACCACTAAATAGGCTAGTTTTTTCTAAAATGTATGTGTTAACATATACACTTTTTGTTAAATGATAGAATAAAACTTCCTCACCATGATAGCAACTTTTTTTATTTCTACCAGCATTATTTTGTACTGTTTTCTTATATTTTCATACTCAGATTTCACCCCTGATATACATATTTCTTTCCAAGTATAACATATGCCATTTATTTTCTTAGTTTCATTAAACCCTTTGCTTTTTGCCTTACTTAACTGTAACAGACCTTTCTTTAATAATTCCTCCACTTGTGTCACCACTTCACTTACCCATATCTTATTTTTTGCGACACTCATTAAATCATCTGCATATGACAGATTAATCCGTATTATAACTCCTTTCATTTCACACATACATGCTTGAATTATTGTATTCATTATCATCATAGAGAGGCGTACATTTAATGAGCATCCTTGTTTAACTCCTCTTCTAATTTTTATCTTTCCCATCCATCCATTTACCATGATTTTCACCCATGGCATATTTTTGTAACATTCAAAATATTTTCTCATATCCCACATGTCTTTAAAGTCTTCCACATTGCTTCATGGCTAACTTTGTCAAAAGTCTTTGCTGCATTACGCCATTAGCCTTACTATTTTATTTTTTTCAAAATCATATCTGTTACTTCCTATACTACTATAAACATTTCCTTCACCTCTATCCCCTTGATTCCAAAAAAAAATTCTCTTATAACTTCATCCAAATCCTTTAACTTCCTTTTTGCATTTTCTTCATAATGACTTTATAATCTCTATTTTCCACTGTTATTAGTTTCTAATTTTTATATCTTTTCTTTCATCTTTTCCATATAAACTTAATTACTTCACCAAAACATCTATTCATCTGTTAATCCTTTCTTTCTCTCCAGTCATTTAATATTTGCAGAATATTAATTTCTGACTTAATTCATCTCTTTATAATATTTATAACTTAATCTATCTATTCTTAATACAGATTATTTCCTTCCTTTTTATAGGTTCATAGATACATAGGTGTTTGCTAGGCTAATGACCACAGGAGCCTTTTTAAACCTGCCCATGCATCTCAAATCTCTGACAAGTTCTGATACCCTTGATAAGTGTAAGCATGGGCCTGTAAGATGAACCATTTAGAGGTTACCGGAGTCCATTAGAGACATAGATGCCAAACCAGGGATGAATTTCCAGTTTCTCATCCAATTGTCCATGTTGTGTTTGAATTGGGTTAGGGAGGAACTCTGTTTCACATGGATGGGGAGCCTGTTCCATAGACGGGGTAGTCTTTGGGATACATACCTATCTCTCGAGCAGGTCCTGTTTATATTACAGCCAAGGTTTAATTCTGTAGAATGGGTAATTCTGGTGCTTTTTATTTTGTGGAGATGCAGGAGGTCCATCAGAGTGGGGTCTGACAATGCCCTGTATGCCAAGCATAGATCTCTCCTCAAAAGCCTGTAGGAGACAGAATATACAGGGGATAAAGCCTTGAGGTAGTCTGCATAGGACATTTTACTTACGCTCTGTATTGTTTTAGTGAGGAACCTTTGTGGATGTTCCAGTTGTTGGATATGCCTGGTTAGGTACATACCAGAGGGGGCATTGTACTCACTGATAGGTGTGATGAATACTGAATACAGTGGAACAATGACTTCCTTGGACTTAGATGCCATGCCTTTGTTTATAAGTTGTGCAACATAGAATGATTTCCTCACCACTGTAGACACGTGATGATCAAAGGCTAGATTGCTATCTATGTGTGTCCCTAAATAAGATAAGCTAGATAAGCTCACCAGCTTAAATATAAACCCCAATGTCACTAGATGGATTGCAAACTGGCTCAAGGACAGAACCCACATGGTTAGAATTACTGGAGCCATGTCAGACTCCAAACCAGTTACAAGTGGTGTCCCACAAGGCTCAGTCCTGGGACCTCTCTTGTTCGGTATATATTTCTCGGAGGTACAGGCCAACATGGAAGGACTGTGGCTGACCAAGTTCGCAGATGACTGCAAACTAGGCGCCATAATCGACTCTCCAGCCGACACAAGCATCCTCCAAAAGGGCCACATAGAAACAGACAACTGGTGCCAGAGTCATGGCCTCAAGCTAAATGCCAAAAAGTGTATAGTCATCCCCTTTGGCAAAAACAAAGTGCCCACAAATTACCACATAGGTGGTAATCCATTAAGTACAGAAGAAGTATTAGGGACCTGGGGACCCAAGTTGATAGCAATCGCTCATTTGACAACCACGTGGCCAAAGTGGTTAGAAAAACATTTTATATAGCCCACCTAATCATGAAGGGATTCACATCTAGATCAGGGGAGGTCATCGTGCCTCTTTACTCATCCCTCATCAGGCCCATAATTGAGTACAATGCCCCTTTTGGGATGTACCTTACCAGACACCTGCAGCAACTGGAAAGACCCCAAAAGTACCTCACCAAGAGGATCAAAGGGCTCAAACAGATGCCATATGCTGCCCGGTTAAAGAAACTCCAGCTCTACTCAGTGGCATACCACCTGTTCAGAGGCGATCTGTGCCTGACGTATAAAGCCATGTCCAACCCGGAATTAATGGACATGCTGCACCTCAGAAAATCCAAATACCATCGAGCTACACGCTCGAGAGACTTGAACCTCAGCACTGAAATAAATAGGACATGCTGGAGGGACAGATTCATAACCCAGGGGCTCCCTTCACTCTGGAATAAAATCCCAGTCCAGGTTAGGCAGAGTCCCTCATTGACTCTCTTCAAGAGGAATCTTGATGAGTGGATGGGAGATCGTAGGTTTACCCCAGGTATCACTTCTGTGTCACTGTTAGACAGAGGCACAGTATACTAACCTCGAAAAAGGGCATAGCAAAATAAATTTAAAATGGGTGTGCGAAAGCCAAACACATTCTGGCTAGGCTTATAAATGCCCTAGGGCAGATAGCCTAGTATGAACCTATGAACCTATAAGTCTCTGACTACTGGATCAACTCTAAGGGATGTGTTGTCAGTATGATAGTTACCAGGGATGAATGACTTCCCAAAGGATACTATTATGCATTTATTGGCATTTAGTTTTAGTCCATGGCTCTGACACCAGATCAAAGCCAAGAAAATCTAAAGGTGTTACTGCTCATTGCTAGGAGTCTAAACAAAATACTCCACTCCCTAGAAGATATCTTCACCCTAGAGAATGCTGATATCACATGGTTTAAAGATGGGAAGAGTGCACCGACAGTGCAAGGTTATAATGCCTTCCACACAGTTAGACCAGATACTACACAGACAGAGACTAAAGGTGGGGTGTCTCGATTTACATCAAAAATAAATATACCTCAAGGCTGGTCAAACAGGACAATGCACTTAAACTTCTCCACATTCAAATCACCATAAGCAAAATCCAATACCACTTCTTTGCAAGCTATAGGTCCCCCTCTATGACCCAGGAAACCCACACCATGTATTTAAACTTACTGGAAACACTCAACATCCAACCCAATATCATATTCATGGGCAACTTTAATTACCTCACTATAAACTGTGAATCATATATGACACCAAATGTATAGGCACACAGATTCCTGGATTTTGTAAACACAAACTTCCTGGACCAGATTGTCAGTACACTAACAAGGGGTGCAACCATACTGGATCTGGCCGTCAATAATATGGGAGAGTGCTTCACACCCCACTAGTGAAATGTCTTCTCTGGTAAGGTCAGATCACAAAATGGTCTCCTTTGAAGTAAAAATAAAACCTGGAACCCCAGATAACCTTGGAATATTTAGGAACTACTCTAAGGCTAACTTCCTACTATTAAGTGATAACCAGGCAAAATTTCAAGCCCCCATAAACCCCAAGAACACTGCTGCCTATGTAGAACTGTTCACAAAAACACTAGTATGGCAATAGATGCAGAGAGGCAACTGTAACCACCAGGAAGAAGTACAGAACTAACTTAAACAACAAGCCACCCTGGTGGAATCAAAACATCAATAGGCTGTATAACAGAAGGAAGAAAAGCACAGCAAAAATTAGGAGGTGCAGCACTCGGCAGGATAAAAGCACACTCATCAACTAAACAAAAAACTCAGAGGAGACATAAAGTCTACCAAAGCTAAATTTGAGGTAAATGTGGCCTCCCAGGCCAATGACAACCACAAGGCATTCTTTAGCTATGCCCACAACCTCAAAAGCAATACACAGTTGAGTGCAGAACTCATTGTAAATGGAGCAGCTTATACTGAGCCAGAAGATATAGCAAACCTACAGGCCAACAAATTCACTTCCAGGTTTACCCGTCAACCTTCCCTCAGGAAATACCATCAGATATAACTATCCCTAGGGAACAGGTCCTTAATGTTGTCTCTAAGGCCAAGAACACTGCATCAATGGGCCCAGACAGTATCCCAGAATGCCTGCTAAATAACATGAAACATGATCCACCAGGCCCTCTGGAATTGCAATTTAATTGTAGCCTCCAAGCAGGCTTTGTGCCTCATAAATGGAGAACAGCAACAGCGATCCCTGCACAAAAGTAGGCCATCTATAGACCCTTGAAACTACAGGCCCATAAGTCGCACTTGTCTCATATGCAAAGCCATTTAAAGAATTATCATGGACATGATCATTAATGGTATCGGAAACCTCCAGATACTAGACCCAACCCACTTTGGTTTCATCAAGGGCAGGCCATGACTACTCAACCTGGTGGACTTCTTTGAGAAGGTCACCAAAGCAATGGATGAGGGCAAAATGCTTCACACGGCATACCTTGACCTAGCCAAGGCATTTGACACAATCCCCCACTGGGCATTGTTGGCAAAGAAAAGGGATTAGATACAAACCCTTATGTTCCCAGGTGGATAGCCAGCTGGCTCACAGACAGGACCAGGAAGTTAGAACTGGGGAGTCCACCTCTACAAAGAGGCCAGTAACAAGTGGAGTCTCTCAGGGATCAGTCCAGAGACTGCCTCTTTTTGGCATTTTCTTCTCTGAAGTCAAGACCAATGTCAGTGTTCTCTGACTGACTAAATTTGCAGATGATTGCAAATTAGGAGTGTTCATTGAATTGCCCACTGACACAAATGTTCTCCAGAAAGGGCTGACACAGACAAACAGCTGGTGCCAGAGCCATGGACTAAAACTAAATGCCAAGAAATGCATAAGAGTATCCTTTGGGAAGTCAGTCACCACTAGTAACTATCATATTAACAACACACTCCTAAGAGTTGACCCAGTAGTCAGAGACTTGGGGACACACATAGATAGTAATCTAGCCTTTCGCCATCATGTTTCTACAGTAGTGGGGAAATCATTTTATGTTGTGCAGCTTATAAACAAAGGTATGGCATGTAGGTCCACTGTATCTGCCATTCATCAGACATATCATTGAGTACTGAGTACAATGCCCCCTTTTGTATGTACCTAACCAGGCATGTCCAACAATTGAAACATCCACAGAGATTCCTCACTAAAAGAATACAGGGTGTAAGTAACATACCCTATTACAGACTGCCTCAAGGCCCTAACCCTATATTCTGTCTCCTACAGGCTATTGAGGGGTGATCTATGCCTTGCATACAAGGCATTGTCAGACCCCACTCTGATGGATCTCCTCCATATCCACAAAACAAATATCACCAGAATTACCTGTTCTAAAGACTAAAACCTTGCCTGTGATATAAATAGGACCTGCTGGAGAGACAGGTATTTATCACAGAGACTACGCCTTCTCTGGAACAGGCTCTCCATCCATGTGAATCAGAGTTCCTCCCTAATCCAATTCCAGTGTAACTTGGACAATTGGATGGTAAACAGGAAATTCATCCCTAGTTTGGCACACGTCTCTAATGGACACAGGCAGCCTGTAAATTGTTCATCTCCCTTCCCATCTAGCTTGTAAATGTTTTATCTCCCAAGCCCCTGATTACACTTAGCAAGCGTACCAGAACTTGTCATGGATTGGGGATGCATGGCTAGGCTTAAAAAGGGCCTTGTGGTCATTAGCCTAATAAACTCCTATGAGCCTATTAGCCTATGAACTTGCTATTTCTTTCATATTTTTTGAATACACAGAATTATCTATTTCATTTCTATGAGTCCCCCTTTTATATGTCTATTCTCTAGTTTTCCTATTTCTAACCCTTCATGTCCTTTGACTTATTTTATTATTTTAATATGTTATGTTATATTATATTCCCTTCTTCTTGCCCAGATTGCAAAACTACTATACTAACTGACCTTTTTAGCAACACAACGTTTCTAAGTTCCTCAAACACCTTTATCAGAAGTGTAGTTTGGGTGGTGTGTGGTAAGTTTTGAAGTGAGGGGTGGACCGCCCTCCTTAAGAGAGGTGAGGAACACTAGATCGGACGAGGGATAGACCTTTGTTTTTTCTTTTTGCTTCTTTTGCTCCACACCTTTGAATGCCAGATCATGAAGTGACACTTGGCACTACACGAGTAATTTAAAGCTGTAAATTATTTTCTCTCTGTCATATAGACTATGCATAAACTAAAATTATGCTTACACATCTTTCCTTTTTTCTTCTATCACATACTACTAGGCTGCCAAGTAAAAGTACCATCAGGTATATATATCTCTTGAATTTAAAAAACATCATATTCTTGTAGACATATCAGTCCCCACTAACCATATAATCTTTTAACCCTATATTGTTTCTTTTTTTTTTTTTTTCTTCCTTCACACATCTCGTATGCAACAAACATATAACCTCCATACTTATTTTTACACCGTTCAGTCACTATCACTCCTCTAATATCATTCCAAATGCAATTTACATTTAGTACTAATATTCCTAAGGCATCCTTTTCCTTTTTTGTGTTTTTTATTTTATTTTCTTTCTCTGTACCCTCTCTCCAACTGATTCATCATTGTTTTCTTCTTTTTCATCTACTCTCTCAAATTGTCCCTCTTCCTCTTCTTCACAGATGACCCCCTCACCTTGAGGGAATGAAAGGATTCAACTCCATTTTGGGGAGGCTAGATGGTCAGCAAGCACAAGGTCAAAAAGGATCTAGAAAACTAAAATGTACCTGCTCTGTATTTCTTGAGTTTTGCAGTGCCACTTAGCATCTGCCAAGCTACATAGATGCAGGAAAATGTTTTGCAAAATCTTGATGAAGGGAGCAAAGACCAAGAGTAATGGGATTTTTATTGGAACTGATATAATCGGCATATCCATGATGCAATAGGTTTCACCCATAAACCAGTGCCCCAAGGAGCAGCATGAACACAGTGAGTAGAAACACACTCAACTGAGCTCTGTGGAAGTCCACATTCCAATGGGTACAAAATGGAGATGTTAATACCTAAATTGTTATTTGGTACATCCAGAGCAGTATAAGGCATAACAGTCAAGAGCAGTAGAGATGACTCACATTAAGAATGCAAACCTTAAAGCATTCATCTCTAATAATAAGGAGATTGTTAACTGCTCTAATGACAACGGTCTTAGTACTGTGATTAGTGCAGAAGCCAGACTGCAAAAGATCTAAAAGTCCATGTACTATTAGGTGAGATACAAACCACACAGAAACAACTTTCTTAAAAAACTTTTGTCAAAAATATCATGTTCAACATGGGCTGACAATTATCAAGAATATTGGGGACCATAGATGTCCTCTGGGTTGCAGAATGACAAAGACATATTGTAAAACAAATAGAATCACTTCAGATTTCATTCCAGGCAAATTAGTAAGTAGCTTGGTGGGACAGTGTTCCTCTTCTCAAGTTGTAATGCGCACACCTGAAGTCATGGACATGAGCTCAGCATGACTGGTCATTCAGAACTCAGTCCAAAAACAGAATTAAAATCTCTTAGTCTCAGTCACTGTAATGCCTACTATGTTGAAAAGTGATGATGCTAGCCTAATAGTAACAATCTTTTTAGGGATAAATCACGTGACCTACTCATGTTGTTCATATGTAAAAATTCTATGTATGTTAAGACAGACCTGGCTTCACAGCTTGTTCATGACCTGAGAACATAGTTGGTTAGTCTACCATTGGTGCGATCTTCCTAGACAGAAAGGCTAGCTTTTCAAAGGAGATGTCTGACTTTTAATGAGCATTCTAAAAGCCTATTCCTCCTCCAAAGACCAGTAGGTTCCATTCATGTTTTAACTTTCATCCCTGCTGTCTCAGGGAAAGAAGCTCAAGATCAGCCCTGACCCATGTACCCCGTAAAACAGTATGTGGAATGTCAGCAAAAATAATGGTGAAATTGTATTGAGTATGTCACTCTATCAGCACGAGGTCAGAGGGATTAAAAGCATGGAAAGAAAGGAAGGAAAAAACTTTTGGGCTGATCTACAACTTCAGCTTCAAGCTGAGTTATGTTTTTTTTAATTGGTTGATTATATTTTTCTTCGTTTTTGTAGACCTTCAAACTAATCACTAATTTGAAACTTGTCAGTAAGTTTGCAGTGTATATTGTTACAGCTGATTACACATGATATGCAGGTGTGCAGTTCATAATCTGGTAGTAGATGAAAATAGATCTAAGGCATTATCATTGTATGACTACATTAGATTTTTGGTCAACTTAACAACTGGTTGTTTTTTTTTTTAATATTTAGTTGTTGGTGGGGTTTCATTTTATATTTTGGTATGCTATAGAACAAATGCACCTTAGTCCTGCAAAGCCAGAATTACAACAGCACAAAAGCGAGGCAGTCATTTCATAAATAGACAAATGCAATACACACTGTCTGCTCATAGTATATAATTTGACCCTGCCAGGATAAAAAAATGCTTTGCAGAAACAGCAATATCAGCTTGTATTCTAGCTTGCTTCTGCTAAGTACACATTAGTCTGCAAAGTTACAACAGCAAACAGCACGGCTGATGACTTCTTCTACAATGAGCCCCCATACCCATTGCTTATCTAAAGTATCTGATTTGATTCTACCAAGAACTAATGATTATATTAATATACATTTGTTTCAAAGAAGCAGTAATTATATTTACTCAGAACCCAAACCGAAATACAAAAGGCGGGGGCGTATCCATATTCATCAAGAATACCCACACCTCCAGGTTAGTGGCACAGCACGATGCTTTAGAGATCATCCACATGCAACTAACAACGGGCAAAACTGCAATTCAAATTGTAGCTTGCCACCATCTCCCAGGACTCCCATTCCACATTTCTGGAAACACTGGGAGACATAAAGGTCCTATTAAACACGCTAATATTGGGTGATTTCAATTACCCAAACATTAACTAGGAGAACTACTCAAGTACTAACTCCCTTGCACAACATTTTATAGAAACCTGGTTCAACTGGTCAACACTCCCACCAGAGGTGACAACATATTGGATCTGGTCATCACCAACATGGGCGACCGGTGTTCCACACCAGAGATCAACCCCTCGCTGGTTAGATCTGACCATAAACAAATCACTTTGGATATCCACATTCCACCCCCACCCCTGGACAAGAAAACCACCATGAAAAACTTTTCAAAAGCAAACTTCACGTTACTTCAGACCGAGGTGGAAAGTTTCAAAGCCCCCATGCTGAAAGATAACGCTGTCCAAGTTGCAACATCCTTTACTAATGCATTCTATGGGCACCTACAAGAATGCATGGATAGTGCCATCCCAAGCAAAACCAAGACTCACTCCTCCAAGAAAAGAAAACCAGTCTGGTGGACTCCTGCCATAAACAAGCTATACAATAGAAGGAGAAAACTAGTACAGAAAAGAGTTAAATCTCAAGAAGGGAAGACATCCCTGATCAGTATCAGCAAGAAACTACGACCCCTCATAAAATCATCCAAGGCGAGCTTTGAAAGAAAAATTGCCAAGGACTCCAAAGATAACCACAATGCATTCTTTAGCTATGTCAAGAATCTAAGTGGCAATGCTCAGATCTGCTCGGAGTTAGTGCAGAATGGCACAAAATACACTGAACCGACAGATATCGCCAACATCCTGGCAGACAGGTTCAGAGCAAACTTTACCCGCCTCTCACCCCCAAAAGGGCCCATAACCATACTAGAAGAATATAAAGTCCCTGAAATCACAAACACTCAGGTTAAAACAGCCCTCTCCAAAGCCAAAAACACAGCATCAATGGGACCGGACGGTGTCTCAGGCTGCGTCCTACATGAGCTCAAAGACGAACTAACCCCTCACCTAAACACACTGTTCAAACTCAGCCTCTCCACAGACTACATACCCATAGAGTGGCACACAGCAATGGTTATTCCGCTCCACAAATGTGGAGCCACAACAGACCCCGGGAACTATCACCCTATAAGCCTGACTAGCTTGGTCTGCAAGGCTATGGAGCACATCATCATGGATCTCATTAACATAGTCATTGGGAACCTCCAAACACTGGACCCTACCCAGTTTGGCTTTGTTAAGGGCAGATCATGACTTCTTTGAGACAGTTACCAAGGCTATAGACGAGGGAAAGGTGGTACACACAGACTACCTAGACCTTGCTAAGGCCTTCGACACCATTCCCCATTCTGGTATTATACTCAAACTCACCAGCCTGAACATAAACACCTATGTCACAAGATGGGTTGCCAACTGGCTCACGGACAGAACCCACATGGTGAGAGTTGCAGGAGCTACGTCCGACTCTAAACCGGTTACAAGTGGTGTTCCCCAGGGCTCAGTCCTAGGACCCCTGCTGTTCGGCATATACTTCTCAGAGGTACAGGCAAGCACAGGAGGACTATGGCTTACCAGGTTCGCAGACGACTGCAAACTAGGGGCTATAATTGACTCTCTGGCTGACACAGACATCCTCCAAAAGAGTCTTACTGAGACGGATACTTGGTTTCAAAATCATGGCCTCAAGCTAAATGCCAAAAAGTGCATAGTCATCTCCTTCGGAAAAAACAAAGTACCCACAAACTGCCACATAGGTGGTAGTCCCCTAAATAAGGAAGACGTAATAAGGGATCTAGGGACCCAAGTAGATAGTAATCTCACCTTTGATAATCACATTGCCAAAGTGGTTAGAAAATTCTTCTACTTTGCCCACCTAATCACAAAAGGGTTCGCATCCAGATCAAAAGAGGTCATTGTGCCCCTCTACTCATCACTCATCAGACCCATCATAGAGTACAATGCCCCATTTGGGATGTACCTTACAAGACACCTGCAACAGCTGGAAAGACCACAGAAGTACCTTACCAAGGGGATCACTGGCCTCAAACAGATGCCCTATGCAGCTTGACTGAAGAAACTCCAGCTGTACTCGGTTGCATACCGCCTACTCAGAGGTTATCTCTGCCTGACATACAAGACCATGTCCAACACAGAATTGATGGACATGCTCCACCTAAAGAAAACTTTATCTCCTCAAGCAACACGCTCTAGGGATCTAAACCTCACCACAACAATAACTAGGACCTGCTGGAGGGATAGATTCCTGTCCCAGAGACTTCCCATGCTTTGGAACAAGATCCCAATCTATATTAGGCAGAGCTCCTCGCTAACACTCTTCAAAAGAAACCTTGACAAGTGCATGGGAAACACAAAGTTTACCCCAGGGATCACTTCAGTTGCTCTGCTGGACAGAGGCACAGGGAACTAATCTAAGGGGGCGGCGAAAGCCAACACATTCTGGCTAGGCTTATAAATGCCTTTGGGCAGATAGCCTAGTACCTACCTATGAGCCTATGAAGAACCTATTTTGTATTCCAGCTTGCTTTATACAAATACACATTAGTCTTGCAAAATTAAAATTACAACAGCAAACAGATGGGAGAATAATTTCATCCACATGCAGACTGGTTTGAGCCTTTCAGGATAAAACAAAATGTTACAGTAAATTAATTTTTGTCTCATATAAACAGTAGCCACAACCTGTACTTCAACTTGCTTCACCCTCATGTACACTAGTGCTGCACAATTAGAATTACAGTACAAAACAACAGGGCCACTTATTTCATACCCAGCCAAACCCCATTCCCATTGCCTACTCACAGTTTCTGGTTTGACCTTGCCAGGTTAAAAAAGAAAATAGTTATATTAATGTATTTTTTCACATAAACAGTAGCTACAACTTGTATTCCAGCTTGTTTTATCCAAATATGCCTTAGTCCTGAAAAGTAGCAAACAGCAGGGCCAGTCATTTCATCAACATACATTCCCCATACCCAGAAAAGAGGCTACTGGTTTTGTGGGACTAACCAAGTCAACAAAGTATAAATAAATTGTTTGTGGTGATAGTTATATCAAGCAGCGAGTCAAAGAAACTATGAAAAGTTTGAAATTCAGTGAGTAAAATACCAAAAAGTTCATAAATTCAAAAATAACTGTTGAAAGAATGAAAGACTGAAAATGCTTCTGCAATGGCCACATTATATTACCTACACATGGATGCATGCAACATATATAACTATCATGAAAAATATTATTTTATGGCAAATAAAAATTATTATGACATTTCTATTAGTTACAATTGTACTCTGCAAAACTCCTGCATACTGTATTTTATATTCCTTCAGATCAGCGTCTCATATCAGTTGGTGTGGCACAGGAACTCTTTCACATATTAAAGTATTCCAAGTTGTTTCACACAAATGACTTTAGTTCCCCAAAGCCAGAATAATGAACAAATGAAAGCAGTCATGTTCCTCCATAGAAAGCCCCTGCAGTATAATACTTCCTAAATGCTCTTAAAGATAGTATCACTGATAGTCCATTATAGGTTCATAGGTTCATAGGTAGGTACTAGGCTATTGGCCCTAGGGCCTATATAAGTCTAGCCAAATTGTACCCTGGCTTTTGCCACCCAAGAAAATTATTTTCCTGTGCCCCTGTCAAGCAGAGCCATAAAAGTGATCCCCGGGGTGAATTTCCTATCTCCCATCCAATCATCAAGATTTTTCTTGAAGAGTGCTAATGAGGAGCTTTGTTTGATATAGATAAGTAGTTTGTTCCAGAGTATGGGAAGCCTCTGAGACAGGACTCTATCCCTCCAGCATTTTCTGTTTATTGTGGTGACAAGGTTTAGGTCCTTAGAGCATGTAGTTCGGAGTGATTGGGATTTCATTACGTGGAGCATGTCCAACAGCTCTGGGTTTGACATAGCTTTGTATGTTAGGCAGAGATCGCCTCTGAGTAGGCTGGAGTTTTTTGAGACGGTCTGTGTAGGGCATCTGTTTGAGGTCGGTAATCCTCTTTGTGACGTATTTTTGTGGCCTTTTCAGTTGTTGTAGATGTCTTGTGAGGTACATACCAAAAGGGGCTTTGTACTCTAAAATGGGTCCAATGAGTGATGAGTAGAGGGGAACAATGACCTCTTTTTTCCCGAATGAGAAACCTTTTGTGATGAGGTGTGCCACGTAGAAGGATTTCCTGACTACTGTGGTGATGTGATTATCAAAGGAGAGACTACTGTCCACCTGTGTCCCAAGGTCTCTTATCACACTTTTGGTGTTAAGTAGACTTCTGCCTATGTGGTAGTTCATGGGTACAGAGTTTTTACCAAACGGGATGACAATGCACTTTTTGGCATTGAGCTTGAGGCCATGGATTTGGCACCAGGCATCTGTCTCAGTGAGGCCCTTTTGTAGGATGTCCACATCGTTAGGAGATTTGATTATGGCTCCTAGTTTGCAGTCATCTGCGAACTTTGTTAGCCAAAGACCTTCTGTGTTAGCGTCTCAGTCCTTCCTTCATGCAGACAATGAATCACAGAGGGCTTGATCTTATATGTGCTCTGTGATTGGCTGTTTACATCGCGTTGGGTGGAAATGAACAGAAAGCACTGAAACTAACCAGAGCAATGTGATTATTTTTACAGAATGTTGGTGTTCCTTAATGATGGAGTTCAGAAGTAAACAGGTTACAGGGTGGGATTTCAAAAAAGTGGGGGGCATGCCAAGGGCTAAATCCACCTAAGGGTAGACAATACAAATTTGGGTGATTGATTTGATCTGCTTATAGTTAGTACTGGATTTTGATTTATAGATTTTTTTTCCTGTTTTTTTGCCCCTGCAACCTGCCTAGAATTAGATCCTTTTCTAATCAACTGATCCATTTGTTCCCCATCACTCAGGTGAGAACCAGTCAAGAGAGGAGGCCATCACTGAGACAGCCATTAGGGTGGTTCAGGTTTTCACTCATTGTCTCTAACCTCCATGCATGCTTGCTCACATCCTGCTGCTTGGTGTGCAGGCAGTCTCTGCAATGCAGACCATGTTGCCATATGACATGATCAAATGGCTCTGTTCCAAGCACTTCCATGTGATACCTGGTATCCACCAGTAATTCTACCATGGAGAGTGTACTAGAGAGCCAGCCCATGCCCCCCCCCCCACACACACACACACACATACACACGAAGAGAGTTAAGCAGGCTTAAGTCTTGCTATTCTTCTCACCTACACCAGTTCCAACAGGCATCCATTTCACACTACTAACTGAACATGAGTTGCCTGGCTGATATTCATGGCTGTATCATTCCATGCCAACTGAGCTGACTGGATTCTGATTTATATTTACAGAGGAAAACATTCGGACTAGACATATTATTCAAGTGTTTCACACTATTGCAGTTTTTAAAGTCTGTGGATTAATAAGATTATCATTCATTCTTGGCTTGTTTATGTGGTCTGCGAACAGAACTAGGTATGAAATGAATACCTTCCTCTGACAATCTTGTGCCTTTCAGTGTCCCTGTTATATTTGATTAGCACTAGAACTCATCTGATTGCATCTGAAAGACTTGAAATTGCTTTTTTAACAAGAAATAGTAGGCATAGTTAGTCTTTAATCACTCATTAAGACTTTTCAAGGTTAATTAAGGGAAAAATGTCTTCTAATTTTAATTTTCTTTCAGTTTGTGTAATATTCGTCTAACATGTTTAGCAGGCCAAAGATAAAATCTGAATGTCCTAGTTAATCTGAAAAAAATGATACACACAGAAAAAGTAAAATAAAGCAAAATAAAAAGGGAAATGAGTTAGAAATCTATGCAAGAGACATAAAGGGGTACCATAAACTGGAAAAGCAGAGTGGAAGAGAGATCGGTGAGGTGCTCAGAATGAAGAACAGCTGTTTGTTCAAGGTAGCGCTGGGTTGGCAAATGAGTGGGGCTTCATAGTAAAATATGGGAGCTAGAGATGGTAGTGCATTGGCTAGTCTGTACTGGACAGAAGTCACCAAAAGGTCAGCAAATGGGATGAGGCAGGATAACACTGATTGTGAAAGGAGCGGGACAGAACAGGCACCAAGGGCAGAGGTTGTGACAGGAGTACAGGTGAGTGGTGCAGCACAGGGTAAGGTGAAGGAAGAAAGTAGGATAAGCAGTAATGAAAGGTAAGATGGGGTAGGAGGTGACCATTGTGATCTCAAAGGGGGGACAGGGGAGTAGATGTAAAGAGATGATATCTGACGTGGAGAGTATAACAGCTAGCTTTTTTGTGGAAGACAAGGGACAAAGGTTTGGTAATGGTAGAAGGACAGAAAAATCTGCAGAGAGACAGACTCCGTGCAATGGACAATGCCCAAAAGGAACAACAGTGCTTAGTGCTGGGTTACAAGGGTACATCTCAATGATTGTACCTTTAAATTAAGATAGTAAGAGGAAGAATGAGACAGAGTCAGGAACAGAAGAAGAAACAGATGTTCAGGCAACAGATTAAAGGTAACAAGGTAAGGAAACAAGAGATGCAGCATGCAGCAGCTGAACAAACAAGAGAGACTCAGAGCTTACCTGGGTGATATTACTGTGTAGTGGGAAGGAAGATAAAGGATCAGCAAGATGTGAGGACAGGGTGGACAGTGTCACAGAAATATAGCCAACAATAAGAAGTGGGACATGCAGGTGCCTGCGTATATGATGAGGAATGATAGAGACGGGAGAGAAGGGAGGGGAGTAGTAATCTATATCAAAGAGGGAACCAGACATGAGAAAAGACATGATGAAGAATACCAAACCAAGAATGAAACAATGGATCATGCAGGGTCAGAACAGGAAAGGGGGAGAGTCGATAGAATTATACATTGCATCATCCAGACACAGTGGTAGTAGAGAGAATTATGGGGTGGTGTAGAACGAAAAGGATTATATTCATGGAGCATCCAAATCTGCTTAGAGCAGACTGGGAGGTTCTAATGTCTAAAGGAGGCAGTAAGTGGGAGGTGACTGTTGCCTTGAACCAGGAAGTATTCAGCTAACTGATTCAGTACTGTATATGAAATGATAGAATTCTGGGTGTGGTCCTACACTGCTCAGAGGATCATTGGTATCCAGTTTAAGGCATCAGTAGCCAACAGTGGTCATGTGACTGTGTGGTTTAGCCTGGGGGATACGAGTACAGAGACTAAGATGGTGCTGCATGTTTATAAGAGGGTGAATTATGGTGTGTTGGAAGAGGGTCACGGATGAGTTAGGAATTTGAAAGTGAGCTGAGGCAGTAAACAAGATATGGGATTGGGTCAGGAATGGAGTATGTAGGGCTATGGACAGTGTGAGGAAGCGGGGTAAAAAACAAAAAGAGGAAATGACCAAGGTTGCTACATAAGAATGGAAAGCCTGCAAAAGGTAGGGCCTGTAAGGGGTGGAAAGCAGGGGGTGATGAAAATAGAGGAGACACAGTACAAACAGGCTAACAGAAAGAACAATTGTGATGTAGTACAAAGGGGAATCCTACAAGGGAATAAGCAGAAGGGTTCAAGATGGGAAACAAGGGTTTTTAGATATATAAAAGAAAGCTGTAAAAGCAGGACATAAATGTCTGGCCAAGCAAAGATGATAGGGAGATCACAGCAGAATGGAAAAAAGCAGAGATATTGACTGATTACTTAATTTCAGTCTCCACAAAGGAAACATAAAGTGTGTAACTTATTGTGTGGGAGGAAGGGAGGAATACACAGAACAGTGAAAAGACTCCAGAATAGACAGGGACGAAGTAGAGAGGAAATACAGAACAGTGAAGAGACTCCAGGATAGACAGGGAAGAAGTAGAGAGGAAAGTAGTGCCATTAAGGAGGGTGAAGCACAAGGACTGGATAGGCAACCCCCCAGAGTCCCCAGAAGTCTGGCCAGTGTGTTAGCAGACCCCATTTTGGAGACCATTAGTAGATCCCTGGTTAGTGCAGAAGTGCCTGAGCAGTGGAAGACCAAAGGGGAAAATTAATAATGTATCTAGATATCAGCAATCAACATGGGTTCATGGCCTAAAAGAGCTATCCGTCAAAGTTCATATAGTTTTTAACTAGGTTACAAGTGAACTTGACAAGATTCTACAGACATCATGTACTTGATATTCACCAAGGCCTTTACTTTAGTTTCACATAGAAGACCAACAGAAAAACTGGAAAGGTTTGAGGTAGGACCTAAATTTAGAAACTGAGGAGCTGCTTCATAGAATGGTAGGAAGAACATGGTTAGGAAGGGATGATGTTGTAAATTAAGAAAGTGGAGTACTGCTGGGGTCTGATCTGGGTTCAGTATTCTTTAGTATGTTTGTCTCAGACATATCTGAAGGAATAAAGAACTGGACCAAAATCTTAGGTGATAGCATAAAGATAGGTGCAGCAGGGGAGGATGGGAAAGTGTAGAAAAAAGACATGGAAAGGCTGAACTAGTGGGCAGAAAGGTGGTAATTGAGGTTCATTTCAAAGACATGCAAAATCTGCACTCAGGCTAAAATATGTCTGTGGGAAATATCTGTTGGGAGAGTGGAAATGCTGGCAACCAAGCTAGTAAACAACCTGAATGTGCTGTTCACATCAGGAGCAGAGTGAGGTAATGGGCAGTAACAAACAGACTCCTGAGGTGTATCTTTAGGGTCATAGTTTCCAGAAGGAAAGAGGTAACCTACTCTGCAAGAACATAGACCACACCTTAAGTACTGTTTTATTTTGGGAGGCCATACAAGGAAAACAACATTCTGAAGTAATCCAGAGCATAGTTGTTACAAAGATCAGTGGAATGGAGGGAAAGGGATGTGACCAGAAACTTAAGGAGTTACAGCTCTTCTTACTTGTGATCAGAAGAGACATGGGAAGCATGATACACCAGTACACAAGTTCTGGTTAGTGACATCTGAAGGGGTTATTCTTAATGAGAATGGCAGACAGTGGAGGAAGGGGAACAGGCAACAGCTTTTAGGGTCTAGCTGTTTGTCAAAGGAAAAATATACTTTAAAAATTATCAATACACGGTAGGTTCAGGTTAAGGCACTTTAATCTTGCAGCAAGGAGACAAAAACGTGCTAATACAGAGTTTGTCTAACTAGAATCAGGAAAGGCAAGCATTTTTATACATTTTTTAATAAGACATTGCCTACCAAGCTGATGTAGTAAATCACAAGTTTTAACATCATCATTTCGTAGTGGTTGTTTTCGTGAATTTCTGCTTGTACTATCAATTTTTTGTGAGAAACATCCGAAGAAAAACAACGTGGCCTTGGCTACCACCGGTTAGATATATGCAATGTTTCCATTCAAGGTACTATGGCTAATTTGAGCACAAAGCAAGTATAGATTGCAGTTCATTTCTCCAACAGTTCTTTGTTTGTCTTTATCTCTTCCTTCTGCAGCTGTGCAAGTTCTCATACCATGAATAGAGCTAATTGTTCAAAAATCATTACATTATAGAATATGGCATTTTTCATTCATTGCTTCCTGACCTAGCAGATAATCACCTGTTTCTCAAGTACATTTCCAAAAGGCATAAACATGAATTTTGCTGTGCTAGCAGTTACTAGGTCAGAGGGCATCTTGGAAGTTTCAGAAAGCACACTGCAGTTTCAAAAGCATCTTTTAGTCTCATATAAAGCTAAGCTATATATAAAATAGTGTATATAAAATAGAATGAAAAACGTGTTAACTCATTTAGTTTCTAATTAGCATTAAGCACACACATTAATACATATTTTTATAACATTTCCCCCCTGTTAATACTTTTTAATTCTATTTTCAAAAGCACAAACAGTTTGCTTCTTCTCCTAACCTCTTCCATTCAGGATTTGCAGTTAAGAGAGTCATTCAGTTTAGACTTATGAAAGTGTTTCACTTTTCAACAACTCTTCAATTTCAGTACTTTGATACAAAGTCTCAGAAACTGACATGTCTATAAAATCTTTGATTAACTTCTTCATACAGGGAATACCACAACAAATGCATGCTCCTAATAGGAGTAATCCCACACAAATGTCAATCAGGATGTTCATTAGGATGGAACCCCACCCCTCAAACAAATTCTGGAAAAAGTCCATCAGAGGGTTTGGGCCTGGTTTGGTCATGGCCGACACTTGCTGGATCACCTCAAGATGGTCGTTTATCTCATGCTGGTTGTCAGGAATATATGAACAGCATTCTTCTTTGATTAAAGCGCACGTACCACCTCTCGCCGCTAGGATGAAGTCGAGAGCCATGCAGTTCTGAAGCACCACAGTTCTCATAGCATTCAGTTCATCAGTCACTAATTCGAGAGCAGAAAAAGTTGCATTGCTCATAACTTTGAGAAGTTTAGACAGTTTTCTCAGCTCCCAAATCGATTTCACTGCGCCATAGGCAGGGGCTATGCCTGCCCACGATATAATGGTGTCACTCAAGTCCATGTGTGTCAGTTTATCTTTGTTCTTCATGGAGTTATGGTTTCTCCACCCTGCTTCGATTCATCCCACTGGATTCTCGGTTCTCTTGATTGGACTTCTAGGTTTACTGCTGACCTCTCTGACGTTTCGAATTTTTTCCTGGGGCAAAGCTGCAGTGTGTCATATGGCCAGAACCAGGTAACCCAAAAAACAACTGCCGGACCAATTCTCAGGTAGCCATTTATATGCCTTCTTCCCACAAACAAAATAACAATTCACTACTTTAGTATTGATATAAGTTTGCCCTGCATGAAACATTTTCTTATCAATAATAGAAAGTTGTTTTAAAAGAACAGGATTATGTTGTATCTCATTAACACTTCTATGCATCCTCTCAAAATATGCATCATAGTTTGTATCACAAATAGTTTTAGCCTTACTGGCTTTAATATAACATTTATAAGAAACAGTCACATTGCAATTGCTCCAACCCACCTGAATAGTGTCATTTTTATAAAAATATACAATCCCTTTTTGTGTAACAGGTAGGTGCAATGCTATTTTATCTTGTGATTTCACAGGTGTAGTGTCAAAAATCAAGTTTTCCCAGGTCTCACTGACCCCTAGGGGGACAGCAGTCATCAATAATCCTCCGTATGCTGTTGGTATAGCTGTGCAAATCCAGCAGTTTGAAACATTAAAAGTCTCCGCATACACATATTTAATTGCTTGGTAAGTGTTAAAGTTTGGATGCCAGTCTGTGAGTAATGCAACACATTTGTTCAGTTCAACTCGTGTGGCTGGGAAAAAGAAAGGCCACAGCAAAAAGATCATTGTTATCAGTATAGTTATCAGAATAACCATGCAAATATTCTGGGGTTGTTCTGCATCTCTGTTTACTCTATACCTGGTCATTTTGTTCTCATTGTACAACAGTAACAAGGTTTTTGTCCAGTTCAAAGTTCTTAACCAATTTACAGTGTGTCAGATGAATTCAGGACGCTCGCTCTGCGATCTTGACTGCAGTGAGTGTTGACAGTAGCACCTGGTACGGTCCTTCCCACTTCAGAGAGCTCCAGTTCTTTTTCTTCACAGCCTTCACCTAGACCCATGTGCCTGGGGCTATTGCTGCTTCCGATGGTCTTGTTTGTTCTTTATCTGAAACATAATTTAACTGCAAAAGTTTGTTATTCAAAAATCGCCTCATATACTCAAGTGAACTGTCAGCCTCCTGGTCTGCAGGCATGGGAGGTTTCCACTGAGGTGTATAATATGCCCTCCCAAACAGAATTTCAAAAGGAGTTAACCCTTTTACATTTGGAACAGTTCTCATACTCAACAGTGCCAGAGGTAGACAGTGCACCCAGTTCTTTTGTGTCTCACTAATCAATTTCCTGAGCTTATTTTTCAAAATTCAATTGTGCCTCTCTACTAATCCTGCAGATTGGGGGTGGTATGCACAATGTTTTTTCAGAGAAATCCCGAAGTAATGGCTTAGTTGTTGTATAGTTTGATTTACAAAGTGTGTGCCATTGTCACTATAAATCTTTTCCGGTATGCCAAATCTAGGAATAATTTCTTTAACAAGGACTTTTGCAACAGTAGCTGCATCTGGATTTTTAGTTGGAAAAGCTTCCACCCATTTGGAAAACATATCTATAATGACAAGGCAGTACTTCTTATTTTCGCATTTGTTCAGCTCTATAAAATCCATACAGATAGTATGGAACGGATACAGTGGTGTAGGGAAACTCCCTTGCTTAGGTTTCAATGTCTCTTGTGCATAATGCTTGTTACAAACATGGCATGCTGCACAAAAATTTTTTGTGTAGTTTGTAAATCCATACGTTGTAAACACTCGATTCACTAACTGTACCATCCCCCCTGTTGAGACATGGCACTGCCCATGGCTCAACAAAGCTGCATATCTAAACAAGTTAGATGGCAAAATCGGTTTCCTCTCTTTGGAGATGTACAGCCCTTTCTCAAGAATTGCTCCTCATTTTATCCATTTTTGTTTTTCTACATTTGTAGTAAGTGTCTGCATTGTTTTTAACATTTCTACGTCTAAAATCTCAGATGGTTGTAATTCCTCACTCAAAAGAAATACTTCTGAAGCTGAAGCTGCTTGTTTTGCAGCTGTATCAGCCCTCGCATTACCTTTTGAAATCCTATCCTGTTGCTTGGTATGAGCTACGCATTTGCAAATAGCTACTTTCTGAGGTAACTGAATAGAATCTAACAAATCTAAAATAAATTGCGCATGATTAATTGGTTTACAAGTAGATGTTATCATTCCTCTATTTTTCCACTGCTGCGCAAAAACATGTACAGTAGAAAAAGCATACTGGCTGTCAGTAAAAATGTTCACTCGTTTATCCTTTGCCAAGGTACATGCCCTTGTCAAAGCAATCAATTCTGCTGCTTGTGCAGATAAGTTGTGTGGTAAAGACTTTGCTTCTAAAATCTCAATATCAGAAACTACTGCATACCCCACTAGATTCTGTCCTGTAGGACCCCTTCTACACGAGCCGTCCACATAGTATGTCACCTCGGCATCATCCAAGAGAACATCTGTGAAATCTTTCCTAGGTAGTGTCTTTTGCTCAATCTCCTGCAGGCAGCAATGTGGTTTGCCATCTGCAGGGGTTGGGAGCAAGGTTGATGGATTTAAAGTTGTGCATCGTTCAATTGTCATATGAGGTTAGCTTAACAGTATAGTCATACAGGAAAGATGTCTAGCAGGAGAAAGATATGCTACTTTTTCTTGCAGTAAAATAATCGCAACTGCATGAGGCACTCTCAATGTGAGAGGGTGGAATAACACTACTGAGGCTGAAGCCTGCACTGCCATTGCAGCTGCTACTACTGCTTGCACACAGTGGGGCAGGGATCGCGCCACTGGGTCTAGCTGTGATGAATAGTAAGCTATGGGGCGTTGTTTGTACCCATGCTGTTGTGTTAACACTGATGTCATATAACCTTGCTTACAATCTACAGTTTGGAAAAATCGTTTATGATAGTTTGGTAATCTTAAAACTAATGAAGATGCTATCAGTTGTTTCAATTTACAGAAAGCTGATTCTGCTTCTGGTGTCCACTGTAATAAATATTGTGCTGCCATAGGCTTCTTGAATATCAAGTTGGTCAGTGAAGCAGATTCCAAGGCATAGTTTGGAATCCAACTCCGACAAAAAATAGTAGTACCTAGGAAGGACATCATTTCCTTCTTGGTAGTTGGTTTAGGTGCTTGTAATATTGCTGTTTTTCTGTCTTCATCTAATATTCTGCCTTCTTTGGATATTACATATCCCAGGTATTTGACCTGTTTTTTTCCAAAGTTGCAGTTTGTTTTTGTTTACCTTGTGTCCTTGAGTAGCTAAAAATTGTAGTAATGCTATGGTATCTTCACTGCATTCTTGCTGGGTGGGGGCTGCCAGCAGAATGTCGTCTACATAAAGTAAAATCTGGCTGCCTTTCGGTGGGATAAATCCCGCCAGGTTACTTGCCATTTCTTGTGCGAATATTGTTGGACACTCACAATATCCCTGTGGTAGTCGCATATATGTATACCTTTTTCCCTGAAATGTAAATGCAAACAATGTTGACTGTCAGGGTGTATCGGTATTGAGAAAAATGCATTGTTGATATCTACCACAGAAAAATACTTTTGTTGCGGTTTCAAATCATTTAATAAGGTGTGTGGATTTGGCACCGTAGGTGCCCTGGGTATAACTGCATCATTTACAGCTTGTAAATCTTGGACCATACACCATTCTCCATTCGCTTTCCTAACAGGAAATAAGGGTGTATTACATGGTGAATCAGGAGATTCTATCAATACTCCTTCCTTAAGTAAGGCTGCTATTATAGGTTTGATTTCTATTTCTGCATCCTTTCTCAAGGGATACTGTCTCTTTTTAGGTCTAAATGCTGACTTTGGCATGATAGTGACTGGTCCTGCTGTACGAATAAGTCCTACATCTGATTTTCCTGTTGACCAGAGAGTCTCTGGTATGTCTCGTAAAGCTTTTTCCTCTTCTTCTAGTAAGAGTGCTACTCAGCTGTCCTCACTTGCCTGCAAGTGTACAGCTGGGTGTGTCTGTGTTATCCAATTTAGCTTCTGCTTTTGTACTCCCTGTTTGGAAAGTTCTAACTCTGTCTGCTTTTCCCACCTTGTGACTTTTTCTCCTAGATCTGCCCACTTTACATTTCTATCTTTAGTTAAACTCACATGTGGTAATTGATTAGATTTGTAAAGTGCTAGAAATTCCTGGGGCAATGAACAGCTTACTACACTGTTTCCTTCTGTGTCCCAGTACAGATTTCGTAATACTAATTTGTTAGCATGGTTTCTAAACAGTTCTTGCTCATATTCTTTATCAGGTCCTGGTTTGCTACAGTAATATAGAGTACAATGCAACAAATGCTGTTTATCAGTGTCAAGGGAGGGGTGTTTACTGATGGCTATGTTCATCAGTTCTTCGGTTACTGCCCCTGGACCAGTCGTAACCAAGTCCTGGCTGTACCAATAAAAAGTTTCACCCTCCGGTCACACTACAAAAGTATCCATTTGTCACTGTGCTTCTATACCCTGCATAGTTGGAACTACTGCTATGTCAAATATCTGCATTAGGTCTCTGCCCAAAAGATTTAGTGGGCATTTTGCAGAAACATTTTTTCTTTTCTGGGTCATCCCTGAAATAGGGTCAGTTATTGCTATGTTGTGGGAGAGTGGCTCCCGAAACAGCTGTCCATTAACTGCTTTCACTAATATGTAATCAAGTGATTCTGAATTTTCTGGTAGTTTGGAAGGGTGTATCAGGGTCCGTGAAGCCCCTGAGTCACACAGGAATTTAACTTCCCTCCCCTCTTCCGGTTTTGTGTCTGCTAAGTTGAGCTCTAGGCTCAATAATGCTGTCTAAAATTTTATCTTCATCATTATCTGTGATTTCATGCACATCCTCTATTTCTTCTATCACATCCTCTACTCCTTCTATCACATTTGCACTTGTCTTTTCTTGATTATTCCTTTCCAGTGATTCTTGACTATCATATAGTCAGTCCTCACCCTCCTTGTCTTCTGTGGTTACCTTCTTATTTTGCCTGCAATCCCTTGCTAAATGTCCCTTTTTCCCACATTTAAAACATTCACCCCTTTTCTTTCTCTCTTCAAAGTCCTCTGATCGTTTATCAAATTGTTTGTTTCCCTGGACATTTTTCTTACCCTTCTTCCCAGTTTGTACTACAAAGACTTCTGATCCATCTTCTACTGCAAATATTTGAGTTTTCTTTTTCTTTTTGTTATTAAAATGCCTTTCAGCATGTTTTGCATATTCAAGTAATGACTGCAATCTACTTGTACGATGATCTACCATGTGCTTTGTAATAAAGCTGCTAATGGGTGCAATACTGCCTTTCAAAAATGCATTCTTTAGCTGCTGCTCATATGGGGAATCATGTGTTTGGTCTTCAGGTACCTGCATTCCACAATGGTTATTAAAACATTCTAATAATCTGGCATAATATCTAACAACAGTTTCACCTTCTTGTTGTATGCATTGATTAATGCAAGTCCAGTCAGCCCTAGGCTTCCATTTCTCAGAGATTTGGTCTGTCAGACCTTTTACTCTGTTATCCAGTTCTGCATTACTATGTGGGAGTGGCCTAAGTTCTGTGTCATGGGGATTCCAGTTGCCACTAATCATGTGCCAATCTGGACCCACGATTTGTCTGACTACTTTCTCTACTTCTTCTCCATTCAAATGATAACTTAACCTCATGCCCTGTAAGTCTTCTAAGAATTTTCTAAAATTAACTTTCAGATGGGGAATTCCCTCTGTGGCTTTCCGGATGTCTTCCGGTGTCCATAGTCTATATACTACAAGAGTTGGGTCCTGTCCTGCCTGTCCTGCCTATGGATTTGGTACTTCTATGAGTGGACATATCTCTTCTTCACTCATAGCTTGTGCATTTTTATTTATTTCATACAATTCAATATCCCCTCTTAAGTTGCGTGTTCGGGACCTAGTGTCGATAGGATCTCTGACAAATGGTTTTAGTTTTGCAGGAACAGCTGGATATAGCAGAGGTGGATCAGCTTGTCCACTTGCTTCATATTCTGGTAAGGGAAGCGAAGGGGGCGGAGGGGCTGTTGCTATTACCAAGTTATTGTCTTCTTTATCTAAAAACATTGCTTTTGAACTTTTATTCTTTTGTTCCCTGCGGTTTGCTTCCTCAAGCCACCTGTGTGCCTGAGGGACTCCTAATTGACGTTGCTTTTTTAGCTGACCTTTCACGTCTGTTTTAAGTTGTCTGACAAGTTTGATAAGTGAAGGTTTATCTAAATCACCATCAAATTTGTATTTATTAACCCATTTTGTATAGTACCTAACATTGTCGGCACGCTGTAATTGCATTTATTTCGCGTCTTCGGTTAAGGGCGGATCTCGGGAACTTTTTGTGCACTGATTTCCCATGTTGTCTTAGCTAAGTTAGAAATTTGTTACGTAACCCTTTTTATCACGTGGTACCACGATTTACACTTCTTCACAGTTTATCTAGAATAACTGCCTACCTATTCTGTTTCCCTGATCTATGACAAGACAGTAACCTTTTTTGTCCCTGATCTGCACTTGCAAATCTCCCTGACAAAAAACAAAAATACTGTAACAAGTCCCTGATCTAAAACAGAAAAAGGTAAATTCCTCCTTACCTGAGCCTCCATGTTTGATCCCACCGTAACGTCGACTCGTCCTCCAATCGCAGATCAGAAACAGTGGCTGGCCTCTTTTGAACGACAATTCAGTCGGAGGTCTTTTCAAAGCAGAAGAACCGATGTGGCTTCTTCCCCGTATGGTTTCATGCCACCGGGCCCATCTGACCTGAGCTAGAGCGAGAGATATTTTCCGGTCCGAAGGACCAATCTGTCAAGGGAAAAATATACTTTAAAAATGATCAATACACGGTAGGTTCAGGTTAAGGCACTTTAATCTTGCAGCAAGGAGACAAAAACGTGCTAATACAGAGTTTGTCTAACTAGAATCAGGAAATGCAAGCATTTTTATATATTTTCTAATAAGACATTGCCTACCAAGCTGACATAGTAAATCACAAGTTTTAACATCATCATTTTGTAGTGGTTGTTTTCATGAATTTCTGCTTGTACTATCAATTTTTTGTGAGAAACTTCTGAAGAATAACAACGTGGCCTTGGCTACCACTGGTTAGATATATGCAATGTTACCATTCAAGGTACTATGGCTAATTTGAGCACAAAGCAAGTATAGATTGCAGTTCATTTCTCCAACAGTTCTTTGTCTTTATCTCTTCCTTCTGCAGCTGTGCAAGTTCTCATACCATGAACAGAGCTAATTGTTCAAAAATCATTACATTATAGAATATGGCATTGTTCATTCATTGCTTCCTGACTTAGCAGATAATCACCTGTTTCTCAAGTACATTTCCAAAAGGCATAAACATGAATTTTGCTGTGCTAGCAGTTACTAGGTCAGAGGGCATCTTGCAAGTTTCAGAAAGCACACTGCAGTTTCAAAAGCATCTTTTAGTCTCATATAAAACTAATCTATATATAAAATAGTGTATATAAAATAGAATGAAAAACGTGTTAACTCATTTAGTTTCTAATTAGCATTAAGCACACACATTAATACATATTTTTCTAACACTGTTCCCTCAGTCTCTGTAAGAACGTCTTCATGAAGAGAGTTGAAGACTGATGGAATGGACTACTGGAAAGGGTGGTATAAAGGAAATCCAGAAGCATAGCTAGAGTGGGGAGAAGGGTGCAGCCACCCAGATCAGAATGTGTTAGGTGGCGTGATTTTCAAGGTTTCTGTCAGCATGTAAATGTGCATGACAGTAGAGAGTGAGAGCATTAAGACTTAGCACTCCTCCTGTTAGAGATAACTGGAGATAATGCCACATATTTGTGAAATGACCTCAAATTTGTATGCAATAACCTCAATGGACCCAGACGAGGACTTGTTCCACTGACCTACCTGAGATGACAATCAAGAACCTATAGTATGACACAGAGAAAAGAAGAATAAAATTCAATCTTTTGTTTCTCCGCTGATGGTGATAATAGGTCTTCATGTCCACCATGGGAATTGTGGTGGTAGCAGAAAAGAAGGGATGTCTATACAGTGTGCCACACTTGTGTAGCTAGTAATGTTTATTTTCTGCTCTTGTGCCCCATCTTTTAGCTCACTATTATGTGCTCAGGTAACCTGTTCCTGAAAAAAAAGGACACTCACCTTTACCTTAACCAGTATGGTTGAATCATATTGTTTCCATGAAGTGGCATTTTTTATTTTATAATGCATATTTACTGCATTTTACTTATTCCAGGTTTTCCTCCCTTCCTCACCCTTCTCCATGAAACAAAAAGTGCAATAATGCTGCTTTGAAGAAACACACACACATTATGTATATCTATATATCTATATCTATATCTATCTATATATATATATATATATATATATATATATATATATAGGCACACACACACACACACACACACAGACACACACACACATACACACTCACACACACACACACCTATAACTATATATATATCTATATATACAGAGGATATAAAAAGTTTACACACCCCTGTTAAAATGCCAGATTTTTGTGATATAAAAAAATGAGACCACAATAAATCATTTCAAAACTTTTCCCAGCTTTAATGTGACCTATAACATGTACAGTTCAATTGAAAAACAAACAAATCTGTTAGGGGGAAAATATAAAAAATAAAAAATGTACAATAAGCTGGTTGCATAAGTGTGCACACCCTTAAACTAATACTTTGTTGAAGCACCTTTTGATTTAATTACAGCATTCAGTCTTCTTGGGTACACACCTGCCATCAATTAAAGAGACTGATTAACCCCAAATAAAGTTTAGCTGTCCTAATATGATTTTCCTGACATTTACTCAGTTGCCTGCTACAGCAAAAGCCATGATTCACAGAGAGCTTACACAGCATCAAAGGGAACTCATTGTTGAAAGGTATCAGGCAGGAGAAGGGTACAAAAAATTTCTACAGCATTGTATATACCATGGAACACAGGGAAGACAGTCATCAAAAAGTGGAGAAAATATGGGACAACAGTGATGTTGCAAAGAATTGGACGTCCCTCCAAAATTGATGAAAAAGACAAGATAAAAACTGGTCAGGGAGGCTGCCAAGAGACCTACAGCAACACTGAAGGAGCTGCAGGAATTTCTGGCCATTACTGGTTGTGTACTACATGTGACAACAATCTCCCGTATTCTCCATATGCCTAGGCTATGGGGTAGGGTTGCAAGATGGAAGCCTTTTCTTACACACAAAAACATCCAGGCCTGGCTAGAATTTGCAAAACAATACATCAAGTCTCCCAAAAGCATGTGGGAAAATGTGTTATGGTCTGATGAGACCATAGATGAACTTTTTGGCCACAATTCCAAAAGGTATGTTTGGTGCAAAAAATAGAAGTTATGTCCTTACCATAACGTTCCATGTGGAGTGTTCATCTCGCCTTTGTTCTTACACATGGGTTCGGAGCCGATCCTCGGCTCCGAGTCGGCCGCTTGGCAAAGCTCTGCATCGAGAAGAAGCTTGAGACCAACCTGTCTCCCACAATTCCCTCTGCCTTTACCTCAGATCTAGTTTGCAAGCAATACCAGATCCCAACGGGATGAAACACACAACATACATGCTAAGGCGTAGCTGAAAACAGCAGTAACAGCTGAGAGAAACAGAAGCGGGAGAACCAAACCAGACACCTAAACTGGACGTTCTTCCTGACCTTTGGGTGGGAGGGTGGGAATGTAAGAACAAAGGCGAGATGAACACTCCACATGGAACGTTATGGTAAGGACATAACTTCTATATGTGAGAGTGTTCAATCTTGCCGTTTGTTCTTACACATGGGTAGCGTCCCTAGCTCCGTGACCCTGAGAAACTCACGGAAGAACGTTCCTGAGCACAGTGGAACCAAAGGTTGCCCTGTCCCTGGAAACCCTATCCACTTTGCAATGAGTAATGAACATATGTGGTTTTGACCAAGTGGCGGCCGCACAAATAGTGTCCAAAGGTAGGCGGGCTGCATGAGCCAGGGATGTAGATATTGATCTAGTAGAATGTCCTTTCGGTTTGACGGGTAAACTCTGTCCAGTAGCAGTATAAACAAAAGTAATACAATCGGATAGCCATTTGGAAAGGGTTTGCTTCGTCACTGCCATGCCCTTTCTGCTGTCCGCAAAGGCTATAAAGAGTTGATCTGCCTTTCTGTGATCCTTTGTTCTATCCAAGTAAAATCTGAGTTGTCTATGAACATCCAACTTGTGTAACATATATTCTAGCTTATTGGAATGGTTCTTGAAAAATGTGGGGAGCTCAATGGACTGATTAATGTTATTGATTGAACAAACCTTGGGAAGAAAGGACGGGTTGGTGCGAAGAGATACCCTATCAGGGTGAAAGATCAAATATGGGTGTCTAATGGAAAGAGCTTGAAGTTCTGATACTCGTCTGGCTGAAGTGATAGCTACCAGAAAGAGGGTTTTCCATGACAAGAACTTCAAAGAACAGAAGAGGCTGGTTCAAAGGGTGGTAGCATTAGTTGTGATAACAGGAGGTTCAGATTCCATGGTGGTGTAGGAAACCTGACTGGTGGTCTGATATGGAAAGACCCTTTTAGAAAGACCTTACAAAGCCTATGAGCCATAATAGGCGCCCCATTTTCTCCCACATGAAAGTTTGAAATAGCAGCCAACTGAACCCTCAAGGTGGCAGGAGAAGCTCCTTGGTGAAATAGTACGGATAGAAACTCCAAGACTTTGTTCAGTGGGGCTATTAAGGGGTCCAAATGTTGCGTAGTTGCCCAGTATACAAAACGCTTCCACTTACTAGTGTGAATCTTTGTATTGGAAGCTTTATGAGAAGCCACCAGAATATTTTGAACCGCTGGAGAAAGAAGATCAGACCTGGCTAAGAAGGGAAGCGGAGCAGCCAAGCTGCTAGTCTGAGGGACATGAGCGATGGGTGAGGAGTCCCTGACGAGTGGGTCAGTAGATCCGGCTCCGGGTCCAGGATCCAGGGTTCCCATATTTGGTGTGCTTGAAGAAAGGGAAACCAAATTTGATGAGGCCAGAATGGGGCAATGAGGATTATTGTCCTCTCCAGGTTGTTGGCTTTCTGTAGAAATCTTGGAATCAGAGGTATAGGAGGGAAGGCGTACAGGAGACCCGGGGGCCAATCGTGAATCAGAGCATCCCTGGGGACTTCCCCTGGAGGGGGTAATAGGGCAAAGTAGCTTCTGCATTTGGCGTTCATTGGAGATGCAAACAGATCGCAGCAAGGCTGGCCCCACTTGCAAAATATCATGTCCGCAATTGTTCATTTGAGGGACCACTCATGAGGTAACAGGATGGCTCTGCTCAACCTGTCCGCTATGATGTTGGATAACCCCGGGATGTGCGTTGCTATCAGAAAGCGACCCGTGGACTCTGCCCATTGCCAAATTCTCATGGCCTCTCTGCATAATTGGTAAGATTTGGTTCCTCCTTGCTTGTTTATGTACCAGACTACGGACATGTTGTCCGACTGAACTGCAATGGTCCCTAGAGGTAGAAGGGGAGAAAAGTGTTGCAACGTCAGAAACACTGCCCTCATCTCCAGAACATTGATGTGCAGATTGTACTCTAGATTGGTCCATTCTCCTTGGACTGCCTGTCCCTGAAAGATGCCCCCCACCCTATCAGGGATGTGTCCGTGGTCACCGTAGCTGTTGGAGTGGGTAGCACAAGCGGTCGGCTGCCGGAGAGATTGCAACTCTGAAGCCACCAAGACAGGTGCGATTTGCAAATGTTTGTGATGTGAATTTCGTGTGTCAGCGGTAACTGTTGGAACGACCATTGTGCGAATAGCAGCCATTGAAGGACTCTCATGTGCAGTCTTCCCAAGGGTATCGCAATGAGGGAAGCCGCCATGAGACCCAAAACTTTCAGAACCAGTTTTGCTGGGGATTTCTTGGACAACAGGAGAAGAGATATGTGATGTTGTAGAGAGGCTATTCTTTCTGAAGGAAGCCTTAGAATCAAGCAACGAGTATCTAAATCTGCTCCTATGAATGAGATATGCTGTGATGGCTGTAATGCAGATTTTTCGAAATTTACGGAAATTCCGAGATGAACACAGAGTTCTAGAGTGTAATCCCTGGCCTGAATCAGTCGACGCTCGGTGGTGGCAGTAAGGAGCCAGTCGTCCAGATACGGAAACACCTGGAATCCCAGGCGTCTCAAGTGAGACGCTACCACTCCCATACATTTGGTGAAGACCCTGAGGGCTGAGGTCAGGCCAAAGGGCAGGGCCCTAAATTGAAAGTGACTGGCTCCCAGCCAGAAGCGCAAGTGATCCCTGGACGCTCTGGCCATTTTGATGTGGTAGTATGCGTCCTTGAGATCTATTGAGCACATCCAGTCGTCCTTCTGTAAGAATGGAAGGATCGATTGAAGCGTGACCATCCGGAACTTTTCTTTCTTGACGAAAGTATTGAGCTTGCTTAGGTCCAGAATTCGCCTCCAGTCCCCTGTCTTTTTTGGAACTAAAAAGAACCTTGAGTAAGTTCCGAATCCTCTTTGGTCCGCCGGGACTGGTTGGATGACTCTTTTTTCCAGCAGCTTTGAAATTTCTATAGCTGCAGGATCTTGCAGATGGGGCGGTACATCTGGGAGTCTTTTCTGCGGTAATGGGGGAAATAGAAATGGAATTCTGTAACCTCTGGTAATAATGCTTTTTACCCATTTGTCTGAGATAAGACTTTGTCAGGCCTGAGGGTATAAAGCTAAGCGACCCCCAACTGCCTCCAGAGCAGGACAGTTGGGCCTCCTCTCAGGAGTGCTGGAAAGGCTTCCTGGGGAGTGTATCCCTGTCACCTTGGTTTTGCGGACCCCCTCTGCCGCCAGGGCGACGTCTTCCACTTCTGCCCCCCCCTGCCTCTGGAGGGGGCATCACCCTGTGTGCCTGGGAAAGAGCCTTGGGGTTTTCGAAACCACATTTTTCCACCTCGTTGCCCTTTGGGGTATGGTCTGGATGGGGTGGAAAAATGGACTCCGACAGCAGACAGAGTCTTTCCCTCTTGCTCACACTGGGTAAGGGTCTCCTTTACTTTGGGGCCAAAGAGAGTGGCACCGTCAAATGGGGCGTTAGTAAAGGAAGACTTGAAGGCTTCCGCAAAGGAACATAAGCGCATCCAGGATTGTCTACGAAGAGCAATAGCTGAAGCCGCAGCCCTACTCGACCCTTCGGCTGCATATGAAATGAGCCTCATGGACGAGTTCACAATTGATGTAAGGGTATTGAGTTGTGCTGTAACTTTTTCCGCGACAGCAGCATCTGTAGTACCCTGGAGGGTATCTCCCAACTCTTTGATTAGATCCCTCTGTAAACGTGTGAAATGCGTCAAATAGTTCAGCGATCGCATGGAAAAAGCCGCTGAACTAAAAATGCGCTTCCCATACCTGTCCATAGTCCTAGAATCTCTGTTAGGGGGATGGACAGATGAGGAAGATTCAGACATCTCCTTTTTAGTGGCAGCTGCCACCACCATAGCATCCACTGGAACTCCTTTTGTGAGATATGCCTTGTCTTGAGGGGCCGTAATATATTTATTAGGCTTTCTAGGGACTGGCTCCACTGTGTCAGGTGTCTCCCATGCCCTTCGAGCAATCAATTCCATCAACTCATCGAAGGGTGGAGTGACCCAGGAGGAAGAAGGGCGAGCACCGAATGCCTTCAGCAAGACTGACTCATCCTCAGAAGGGGGTAGGGCCTGCCAATCACCTCTCTGTTTCAGGATCTCCAGGATGTCAGAAAAGGAGACATCCTCTGATGGTGATTTCGGGGACCCTTCTGACTCATCTAAGTCAGTGTCCAATGTTAAGGATTCTTGTGGAGAATCCAAGTGTCTCCTCTTACACAATCTTTTCCTCGGAACTTCCTCAGGGGGGCATCCGATTAAGCCTCCGAGGAAGAGGGGGCTCCCTCTGGGAGCGGCTGAGACACCGGTGCTCGATGCTTTGAAGTAGCCGTGGGTGCAGAGGAGGATAACGGGCCTTTATAGGAAGGAGAAGCTGTCTCTGCTGAAGTGGTTGTCTGAGTCGACAGCACCTTCCTCATGAGGTCGAAGGCCCCCGGGTCCCGAGTCGAGGAATCCCTCGGTTCCGAAGAAAGCAGAGGGATCCCCGAGACGGGGACCGAGGGCATCGACCCCGAGGACGGAGCCGAGTCGATCCGTGCCGAGGCACCGAGAGGGAGAATCGGAACCGAAACATCGGTCCGACTCTTGGTCCCCGAACCAAGGATAGATCGTCGGCTCCACGATTCCGGTAATGGATCCGTCGGAGTCAAGATGAACGGTGCCGACCGAGAGAAGGACGGCTCCGGCACCGAGGGCTCCACGATCATCAGATGAGTCTCTCCCAGCTCCGAAGGCTGAATAGGCCTCGGAGGAGGAACAGATGGAGATAAGGGAAGGCCTTCGAATCTCGACACCAACTGGGAAGAGACTGAGATGAGTTTGGACAAGGCTGTATTCTCCATTAACTTCTGCACCACACGGTCTACATCGGAGTCAGAGAGGGGCCTAGAAGAATGCGTCGAAGGAATCGAAGACGGAGCCGACCTCAAGAGCACAGGAGGTGGAAGCTCCATCACCGGTTCCAAGACTCGAGACTCGGTGACAGACAGAAGTTCGACACTCGGCCCCGAGGTCTGTGGAACCGGTGAACAAACTTTAAATGAAGAGCTCGGAGCCGATGACATGGGCTCCGACGTCTTCGATTCCTTCGAGGATTTAGATGCCTGGTCCGATTTATCAAGAGCCTCTTGAAATGCAGGCTTCAAAAGGCCTCTGTCCATGAGCTTCCTGTGCCTATCTGTCATGACCCTTCCACTGAAAGAATGACAAATGGAGCAGTCTTCTTGCAGATGGAGAGGGCCAAGACAGTAGACGCAGGAGCTATGGTTATCTGTGACAGACATTTTCTGTCCACATTGGCACCGTTTGAAGCCTGACTTCGCTTTCTCAGACATAATCAATATAATAACAGTCAAATCTATTATATAGTCTACACAGTCCTGTACAGACAGTCACAGCCAACAATAATGGTAATAGCCAAGTAAAAGTTTAGTCAAATCCAGAAATTTGTCAAATCCAGCAGCAAATCCAAAGTTAGTGGGTGGGGTAGGCCCCGAGGGAACTAACTAACTATATATATTAAAAAATATATACGTATAAGGAAGAGAAACCCTCGACTCACTACACACACAACACACACTAAAGACTTAAAACTGAAACTAGAAAAACTATCTAAGAAATCTTAGACAAAAAATGCAATCTTATCTGCCAGGTGGTCTGAGCTCATCAATATTGATGCGAACGTTGCAGCGTCAAACTAGATCTGAGGTAAAGGCAGAGGGAATTGTGGGAGACAGGTTGGTCTCGAGCTTCTTCTCGATGCAGAGCTTTGCCAAGCGGCCGACTCGGAGCCGAGGATCGGCTCCGAACCCAGGTGTAAGAACAAACGGCGTGATTGAACACTCTCACATCAACACTTTGCATCACCAAAAGAATACCATCCCCACTGTGAAGTATGGTGGTGGCAGTATCATGCTTTGGGGTTGCTTTTCTTCAGCTGGAACTGGGGCTTTAATCAAGGTGGAGGGAATTATGAACAGTTCTAAATACCAGTCACTTTTGGCCCAAAACCTTCAGGTGTCTGCTAGAAAGATGAAGATGAAGAGGAATTTCACCTTTCAACACAACAATGACACCAAGCATATATCCAAATCAACAAAATAATGGCTTCACCAGAAGAAAATTAATCTTTTGAAATGGCCCAGCCAGAGCCCAGACCTAAATCCAATATGAAATCTGTGGGGTGACCTGAAGAGGGCTGTGCACAAGAGATGCCCTTGCAATCTGACAGATTTAGAGTGCTTTTGCAAGGAAGAGTAGGCAAATATTGCCAAGTCAAGATGTGCCATGCTGATAGACTCCAGACCAAGAAGACTGAATGTTGTAATTAAATCAAAAGGTGCTTCAACAAAGTATTAGTTTAAGGGTGTTCACACTTTTGTAACCAGTTTATTGTATGTTTTTATTTTGTTATATTTTTCCCCTAGCAGATTTGCTCATTTTTTCAATTGAATTGTACAGGTTATAGGTCACATTAAAGATGGGAAAAGTTTTGAAATTATTTATTGTGGTCAGATTTTTTTTATATCACAAAAACCTGGCATTTTAACAGGGGCGTGTAAATTTTTATATCCACTGTATATCTATATATATGTATAGACGCGCGCGCGCGCACACACACACACACACACATACACACACACACACATGTATATCTATATCTATAGCTGTATATATGTATAGGCACACACACATACATATATCTATATCTGCATTTATGTATAGGCACACGCACACGTATATATATATATATATATATATATATATATATATATATATATATATATATATATATATGTATGTATGCATGTATAGGCACACACACACACATATATATATATACATATATATGTATGTATACATACAGAAAGAGCACAAAAATGCCAAAATGTAGTAGCTTTCAAGGGCTATTTATTGTACCAGCTCCAAGGTAAAGTATACAGATCGCTCTCTAATCCGGAACATGTATCACTGTGTCTGTCCTAGAGGCTAGTAACTCACTCTCCCATTTCAAACATGTAAGTATACATTTAGCATATAGGGCCAATAATCATACTAAACTGTGCATATGAACTAATTTACCTTCAGAACATGTTACACCATGTCTGTCTTAAGGGACTAACAGATTAACTAACCGTACATAATTAGTGCAGTTTCTTGTACAGCTGTCTCTGCTTAGTTTGAATACATAATGGTGCGTCTCTCGTTTCCCTTTGGAATAAAACAGACGTGGTCTGCAGACCCAGTCTTTATCTTTTTACTATGAAAAACCTATGATTATGCCAGTCAAGGTAATAACTGCTCAGGGCTTAGGTGCTGTGATTAAATCAGGGTCAATTATATTTAATTTGCTTGTTTATTTTTTTTCTTCTTCATTGTTTGCGCGTCATATAGTTTGAATTTGTTGTTAGTACAGAAATGCACTCCTTTCAGATGCAGACACCAGCTTTTTTGTGTTTGTTGTTAGTACAGAAATACATTCCATGCAGATGCTGACAGTGATTTAGTTTTGTGTTTATTGTTTGTACATAAATACAGTCCATATAAATACAGACAGTGATGGTAAGTAGTACTTTCCATACACCCTACCCATTTCCTTTATGTACTGCAAATTACACAGGTCCTATTTCATCTCTGTCTTTATCCTCCTCCTCCTTTGTTTCTGATGCGTATCATAAACACAGTTATACCTTCTCATTGTATTTGCTGTCATCACCGCTCCTTCTTGGCCAAGCATGCACACTTGTGTTTCAACCATGTCCTATCTAAATTACTTCCTAATGTTACCCCTCATCTATTTTTTCTATCACCATGACATGGCCAGAAAATGAATTATCTATTGTTTCTGAAAAGATGCCCTTTTGTGCTTTTGAAACATTTAAACGTTTTGTCATATTTCCTCCATCTCTTCTGTCTTCCCCTGCATAAATACCACCATTCTGAATTTTCTATTTAAGTCTTGGTTTAGACATTACAACTGCTTTTATGCTATTGCTGGATCCCTTTTCACTAAATTTTGTTTCTTATGAACAGGCCATCCAATTGTCAGTGAATGATAATCTACGTTTAGGCTTTATGTCCACCCTTTGTACAAGTTCTTTGCAGTATTTGGATGCTTCCTTTCTCTGCTGACAGGTCACCAGATAACATCCTGCACAGCCCTAGTCCTGTAATGTTACTATCAGCGTGCAAAAGCAAGATCAAAGCCAGATATATTTGGTAGTTTGACACAGATGTTTAAGGCGGTGCGTTACTAACAAGATTTATTCTGTAGTATAGGATTTAGTTAATTCACTGTCCACTAGTCTGCTGTGTTACTCAGCAAGTCACTTAATGAGTGGCCCTCTGGTTTATCCATGAAAAGAGACTTGTGCCTAGAGGGTTTATGCAGTTAGCAAATTAATAAAATAAATATAAACAAATAAAACTGGGAGGTAGAGCATTTGCTTTCACAGTATTCACCCTAGAGTGGACAATACACATGACTTGTGATGTTAGACGTTTAGAGCTCGTGTCAGGCATTTCGTCATTAATAAATTTCATCATACAGTACACTTTAGTAACAGAGATTGAGCTGGTGACCACACCCACTTTCTATTCTTCTTCAGCATGACTGGTTGGTACTGTTTGATGATCTAAGGCTTACTGCATGCTATGCATTTTACAACACAGAAGTTAGCATATCTCTCAACTCTCCAGATTTTTGCAGAATGTCCAAATGTTTGCCTCATCATATTTTTGGTCTGTTTCTTAAACAATTTGTGGTTTTCTGAAAATTCATTGAGGATTTATGTCACTAAATCATGACAGGCATTTGAGTTTCAAAGTTCACATCCTTCAGAAAATGTTTGTCAATGCAAAACCTATTAATCTAGCAACTTTCTAACTTTAAAAGGGCAATATTTCAAATCTGTCCCTATTTTTGGGCCTTTGCCCTTGTCCAGATTTCTTGTGCCAAGATGTTGAAAAGTATGGAAGTTGTACATTTCTGTCCTTCTGTAATTTATTTTTTTTAATGTGATACAGTTTTGCTGAACTATTTTATGCCATACCTTTATGTTAGGAGATTGCAGTATCTGATTACTTTTTATGTGCTTATGCATTTATTATATATTTTTCTCTATCAATACTATTTAGAGTGCTGCAGTAAGTAACATTGCAAAACACTGCATGCAAATGTTGCTTCAAAACAACTATGTGAGTGAGTCTTCTTAAGATAATGCAAGCTGTCAGATTAAAGTCAATATATGGTGACTTTTTATATAGCAAGAAAGGGCAACTAATAATCTAGTGTTTAAGTGAATATACACTGAATTCAAATGATAAAAGCATTAAAACAATATCTAAATCTCAAAATGCACTCACTCAAGGCACTCCTTAAAATGGAGAACATCGATATCTGTGCAGTGACTGAGACCTGGTTCAAGGCTCCAGAGAGCACCCCAGCACTACCAGGCTATAACTCATGCCACACTTTTCAGCCATGTAACTAGACCGGAACACCAAAGGCGGAGGTGTGTCCATATTCATTAAGGATATCCACACCTCCAGGCTAGCTGCACAGCATAATGCATCCGAGGTTATCCAAGTGCAACTAACTCTGGGCAAAACTGTAATCCAAACTGTAGCTTGCCACAGATCCCCCACCATGCCCCAGGATTCCCACTCCTCTTTTTGTGATGTACCAAACACCCTAATAATGGGTAATTTCAACTACCCCAACATTAACTGGGAAAACTACTCGTGTACCAACTACTTCACACAACTTTCTGGAATTCATAAACTCCAATGCCCTGAATCAACTTATCCACACCCCCAACAGGGGCAACAATATACTAGATCTAGTCATTACCAACATGAGTGACTGGTGTTCCACACCTGAAGTCAACTCCTCGTTGGTCTGTTCCGACCATAAGCTAATCACCCTTGATATCCACATCCCACCCCCACCCCCCATTAAGGAAACCACAGTAAACAAATTCTCCAAAGCCAACTTCCTGCTTCTTAAGACAGAAGTGGTGAACTTCCTGACACCCATATAGATGGACAATATATTTACGACTGCTGAATCCTACCCAAATGCACTCTATAAGCACTTACACGAGTGCATGAATCGTGCTATCCCAAACAGAACCAAGAAGTTATCCTCCAAAAAAAGGAAGACAATCTGGTGGTCCCCTGCCATAAACAAACTGTACAACAGAAGGAAGAAATTGTTGCAAAAGAGAGTAAAATCCCATGAGTGGAGGAGCTCCCTGGTCAGTCTCAGTAAGAAGCTGAGATCCCTTATAAGATCTTCCAAAGCTAGCTACGAAAACAAAATCGCCACTGATTTTAAGGACAACCACAAAGCATTCTATAGCTATGTTAAGAATCTCAATGGCAACACCCAGATCTGCTCTGAGTTACAGCACAACGGCATGAAAATTACAGAACCAATTGATATTGCCAACATCCTGGCAGATAGGTTCAGTGCTAACTTTACCCCCCCCCCCACACTCCCTAAAGGGCCCATATCTATACAGGAAGAATGCAGAGTCCCTGTAATCGCAACAACTCAGGTAAAAGCTGCACTCTCTAAAGCCAAAAACACAGCATCCATGGGACTGGACAACATCCCAGGCTATTTTACACAAACTTCAGAACGAACTGGCTCCCCACCTAAGCACCATGTTCAATCATAGCCTCACATCAGGCTTTGTGCCCACTGAATGGCATACAACAACAGTTATCCCACTCCACAAAGGGGGAGCCACCACTGATCCTGGGAACTATCACCCTATTAGCCTGACAAGCCTGGTCTGCAAGGCCATGGAACGTATCATCATGGAACTCATAAACAAAGACATTGGTAACCTCCAAACTCTGGATCCCACCCAGTTCGGGTTTGTGAAAGGCAGATCATGCCTCCTGAACCTGATTGACTTCTTTGAGGCAGTCACCAAAGCTGTAGATGAGGGTAAGGTGGTTCACACAGCCTATCTTGACCTCGCCAAGGCTTTCAACACCATCCCCCATTCTGGAATTATAGCTAAACTCACTAAACTAGGTATACATCCCTACATCACAAGATGGGTTGCCAACTGGCTCACTGACAGAACCCACACTGTAAATGTTGCACACGCCAAATCTGACCTCAAACCAGTGACAAGTGGAGTACCACAGGGTTCAGTCCTGGGACCTCTCCTGTTTGGTATCTACTTCCCTGAAGTACAGGCTAATACAGAAGGCCTCTGGCTAACGAAGTTCGCAGATGACAGCAAACTAGGAGCAATAGTTGAGTCCCCAAATGATGTGGAAATCCTACAGAAGGGCCTCGCTGAGACAGATGCCTGGTGTCAGAGCCATGGCCTCAAGCTCAATGCCAAAAAGTGCACTGTCATCCCCTTTGGTAAAAATTCTGTACCCCTGAACTACTATATAGACAGCAATCTACTTAACACCGAATGTGTGATAAGAGACCTTGGGACCCAGGTGGACAGTAGTCCGTCCTTTGATAGTCACATCACCACAGTAGTCAGGAAGTCCTTCTACATGGCACACCTCATCATAAAAGGGTTCTCATCCAGAAAAAAAGAGGTCATTGTTCCCCTCTACTCGACACTCATTAGACCCATTATAGAGTACAACGCCCCTTTTGGAATGTACCTCACAAGACATCTGTAGCAGCTGGAAAGGCCACAGAAGTACCTCACAAAGAGGATTACTAGCCTCAAACAGATGCCCTGCACTCACCATCTCAAAAAACTCCAGCTTTACTCCGTAGCATATCGCCTACTCCGAGGTGATCTCTGCCTAACATATAAAGCTATGTCAAACCCAGAGCTGTTGGACATGCTACAGCTAAAGAAATCCCAATCCCTCCTAGCTACACGCTCTAGGGACCTAAACCTTGTCACCACATTAAACAGGACAAGCTGGAGGGATAGATTACTGTCCCAAAGACTTCCCATACTCTGGAACAGGCTACCCATCTATGTCAAGCAAAGTTCTTCGTTAGCACTCTTCAAGAAGAATCTTGTTGAGTGGATGGGAAATAGGAAATACACCCCATGGATCACTTCTGTGTCTCTGCTCGACAGTGGCACAGGAAAATAACTTTCTTGGATGGCGTAAGCCAGGGAACCTTGTTGGCTAGGCTTACGTAGGCCCTTGGGCCGATAGCCTAGTACCTACCTATGAACCTATGAACCTATGTAATTTGCATATGAGTGAAAAAGGTTTATTCAAAGAAACCTCAAGTGAAATGAGGCCATTTAATACAAAAACAAAACAAAGGAACTGGTATTTCGGAATCAAAGAAGGCAATGCATAGTGAGTGTTAGTATAAAGGCAACAAAAGAGACTTGAACTACATGCAAACTGATAATTCATTTACTTGGTCATGATAGAAATGCCCGAGCTATAAATTTTGTTAACTTCCTGTAATGGCAATGGCTGAGTATGGTGATTTCTCTCACATAACACAGTTATACTAAAAATTATAAGAAAAGATGTTGTATCATTTTAAATTAATGCATTTCATTTATATTAATGTTTTGAATTGACTCAGCAGGTAGAATGCTTGCCTTCAATGCCTGATTGATCAGAATGATTCATGTTTTATGCCTCACCAGGTGCTTGGATTCACATTCCAATGCTGACACAGTAGTTTAGCATTAGGAAGGTGCTCCACTCCTGAGTCACTATCTTTTAAATGAGATGCCAACTTGGGGTCTCAGCTGTCTGAGGTAGTAGCATCTTAGGCAGATGTTAAAATCCCATGGCATATTTTAAAACGTAATGAAGCAATGCAACAAATCACCTTATTTTTCTACCAGCACTACATAGTTCTGTCTCAAAATAATGTTTTATATGTTAGCAATTTTTTATACATTTTACTCAGTGCCCTTTACCCACCATTGTAAGTACCACTCAGTCTTCTGTTTAACATATTCTATAATCTTTGTGCCGTATCATAGCGTGTAACAATGCTAAACATCTTTCTACCCATATTTTCCATATTATTCATATGCTATTACCAATCAGCTTCCTTAAAATGTTACAGTTTTTCTTTACTTTCTTCTCTGCTTCTTCACTTTTCCACTCTACAGTTTTCTGTAATTCACATATTATTATAGACACTTTACTACTGATTGTTGCAAGCTGACAAGGGATGCTTTGCATTGGTCTTAACACTTGTGGATTGTGTCAGACGACTATGCTACTTGGAGGTAACTATTCCCATCTGAATGCAAGAAGTGCGCCCTCTCAACCAGTATACTTACTTTGTGTCAGGAGACTGCTCAGTTTGGCAGTTATCATGCCTACCTGAATGCAGGAAGTGTGCCTTGCCAACCAATCTGCTTTAGTTGTGTCAAAGAAGTAGTACTTATACACATACAAGCGCATACACACACACACACACACACACACACACACACACACGCACACATGCACACACACACACACACACACACACACACACACACACACTCTGTTTTTGGGGGCCATGCATAAATGCATATGTTCTTTTAGATCCAACTTCTGGGTGGCTTTCTACCATAAAAGACCACTCAGACTGTTGTCATTACAATCCCCCAGTGTCCATGGCCCTTAAAAGTACACCCACTTGATTGTGTATACCTCAAATTTCCAATTATCATAAAAATTACCACAAGCATTCTAACATACTAGTCCTGCAAAGCAAGACTAATAACTGTTTAACCTGATCAGGACAGCAGGGTCAGTCAATTTCATCTACAAACAGCTCCATTGTTGACTGTGTATACCTTAGATGTCTGATTATGGTAGAAAAAATTATAAACACAATCATGTATTTGAAGTTTGTTTCACAGAGATGCAGTGTAGCCCAGGTGTTTCTACTTATTTCATACCAGTCATAGGTTAGTACTAGACTAATTGCCCTTGCGAGCCATTTTAAGCCTAGCCAGTTATCCCTTGTGAGATTCAAACTCTATATCTTGTGCTTGTAAGGCAAACACCTTAACCATTAGGCCATCCTCCCAACCCTACTGTTATGCAAAGCTAGCTGTTTAAACTGAGCACACAATATGAGGGTAAGTTAATTTAATCTACACACAACTCCCCATACCCACTCAGCAGTTATAGCCACTTTGCTGTGCACAACCCATCTGATTGTTGTAAAGATGTTTGTTCCTCTTCTTATCAACATTTGTCATTACTATAAAACCACTGAGACACTGAAACTAGTTCAGGCAAAAATATATTTATCGTCTGAGTAGATTGGCAGCAAACCTGAAGTAGACTAATTAACAATCATAGACAAATACATACACTAAAAACATGTCAGACTTGCAGACACTAAATATGTCGACCAAGATGTTCTGGAACATTTCTTCCAATCATGACTCACATTTTAGATTGACAGTAGAAATGTGCAACATTAACTCAGAGTCTGTCAGTCAGCATACTTCCCACATACTCTGCACTTTCTCATGCCTTCATTCACATACTTATACAAACAAACTGTACCTGTCATGGAACAGAGAGCAGAACAAGGCCATGTGTTTGTTTCAGAACAAAGTAACACTATGAGGCTTATCCAGCTTGCAACATACAGTTTGCTATTACCATTTTTTGGTATGAAATACAGAAATCCATTTTGTCAGTTGTCTGAAATAATTCTACTGGAAAAAAATCCATTTTGACTCTTACATTTTTTGATATTTCAATATATGTGTAACAGTTGTGATAACAAATAATTCCTTCCATCCTCTTATCACAAAAAGTAGGGACAAAAGCCAAAATCTGTGACAGATTTTAAATATTAATCTTGTATACCTAGAAATTTATTAGACTAACAGTTTTTGCGTTGGCATACATTTTCTGAAGGACATGAAGTCTGAAACTCAAATGTCTGTCTTTATTTAGTGACTGCAGTCTTCAGTGATTGTCATAAAATTACACATTTTATGAGGAATAGATCTAGAATATTGGGCAAAATCAGAGACATTGTGCAAAATTATGGAAAGATGAGAGGCAGTTTGTTCAACACCACAAACGTCTAAACCTGAAAGTGCAATCCGGGGAACAGGTGAAGTCATGCTACTAACTAAAGTACAAAAAAAGCATGGACAAGTGGTCAGAAACATAACTATCAGTACATTAAGCAATTCAATAAAATAAAATAAAATGTGTGTTTCTTGTATTTTATTGAATTAATAAATTAATTTCTGATAGTTAGATTTCTGGCCCCTTGTTCGTGCATTTCTGCTTTATTCACAACAATCTTTCTTGTTGCTGCCTCCAGAGTCTGTCAAAATGTGAACTACTTTCATAAACAGATGTTGCAAACAACAAATGAGTTGCACTGAACTCACTAATAGATTAGGCTGAAGTAGTGCAACGCCACCCACCATTACCTAAAATGTGGTCACAGAGTAGCTTTGACCTGTGACCTGACACCCAGCATGCACAATCAGAGGCAGAAGGCTGGAATTCCAACAGGAATAAATGGATGTGCACAGTTTACTGTGCGCTACATCCAAAAAGCTAGCAGCAGTACTGAAAGTAAAATTAAAAAAATAAATATATATATGGGTCTACCTGAAAACACTGACATGCCAAAAGACCGACGGTGAGAACACCGAGACCGGAAGATCAACAACTGAGATGACAGACAGTTTGAAAGCCCGACGATGAGAACACCGACATGTTAAGGTAAGTGTGCGATAGTGACAGACTTTAGGGTTAGGAGCAGGTTAAGTGAGTTAGGGTTAGGGTGCGGGCAAGGTAAGTGTGCGATAGTGATAGACTTTAGGTTAGGGTCGGGTTAAGTGAGTTAGGTTTAGGGCGCGGGTTAGGTGAGTGTGTGATAGTGACGGACCTTAGGGTTAGGGTTTGGGTTACGGTTAGTGCATAGATAGTTGTGTATGTAAGGTTTAGTGTAGGTTTGTAAGGTTTTTGATGTGCTTGTGTTGTGTGTGTGTGTTTTTCAGAAAAGGTATTTGTTTTGTTTTGTTGATTGTCGGGATTGTGGTTTGTCGGGCATGTGAAGTTTCGTGCTTTTAAACTGTCGGTCATCTCATTTGTCGATCTTCCGGTCTCGGTGTTCTTGTCGTCGGTGTTTTGGCATGTCAATGTTTTCAAGTATATATATATATATATATATATATATATATATATATATATATACATACACATACACACACACACACACACACACACACACACACACACACACACACACACACACACACACAGAGACACACACACACACACACACAGAGACACACACACACACACACACACACACACACACACACACACACACACAAACACATATACACACTTAGCATTCCAACACTCAAATGCTGTATTGTATTGTACTGTTGTTGTTATGTGGGAGAGAACTCACTGTCTATAGTTTCACTGCATTAGTGTACAAACCAGACATAGTCTCACCCTGGAGCCATGGACCCCAGGTAGCCACCCAAATCACCCTCATTATAATATGCTATTGAGAAGATATAGACCCTAAGACCCCCTTCCAATATATTGGTCTAAGCAGCTGACAATGGACACACTGTATCAGTCTCACCACCTGTAGGTATGTCTCTAAACTGGCAACATACTGTCTGTTTTCAGCATGAATTGCATTGTATATTCAGAACTAATACAGTAATTTTCCTTTATCATTTCCAGCCTATCTCTGCTACATTACTTGTACCTCTACCCTGATACTTGGGGTACCCTTTCCCCTTGCTGATATGTCTCAGTTGTCCTTCATAGCATAGCACTGTTGGCTATGATTGCAAGTTATGGCTGTGTGACTACACTGGCTGCATCTTTGTTTGGCCAAGAATCTTTATTTTCTTTCTCTTCTTGTCACTCGCCATTCTGTTGGTCTGTAATCTATTTCTGCTGTCCATCATCTCTAATAAATCACCTGTGTAACTGCTATTTCTCCTAATGTTGACCAGCTTAACACACCACTTTCTTTCCACATCTCTGTTATTTCACATCATTGCATGCTCACCTGTCATCAGACTCTCCCTTTCTCTTTTGGTCTGCACTACTTGGCAGTTACTGTGCCCACATAAATGCAAGACGAAGGCCTCTCAACCAATCCACCTAGGTACTGTGCTTCCTGCCTTTACAGCTACTGACACTAGATGAAGCTAATTTAAAGGCAATTGCACTTAAGAGGCATGTAATCAACCTGCCAGCATTAAAAATTCTAAGCATGTGCCAAAGCCCAAGTGGGTGACTTTCCTTGGTATTCTGAGTACATCCAGACATTAAGTACTTGCCCTTTGCAAATATATTGTAGTGCATGGAGTGTGGAGATTAAACCTCAATATTCAGAAAAAAAACAAATTAGTTAAATGCTACAGCAGTGAGGTACAAGACCTTAACAAATGTTAAGCATCCTCTGCTTAAGTGGTTAATGTCAGGTCTGAGGCTAGGCAGTAAAATCTGCCAGTACTAACCAGCAATTGAGAATGGCAGAATAAAAGATTTGGTTCTGCCTGCTATCCATAATTTTAAGGTGTCCCTTCCTCTTACATACTTAGAAAGTAGCTAGAATAACAAGATGTGTGTTCACCTGCATTTTTTTCTGAAGGATATGAACTCTGAAACTGAAATGTATGTCACTGTTCAGTGACTTCAATCCTCCGTGATATGTCTGAAAACCATGGATTTTATGAGGAAGAGACCAAAAAAACGATGCAAAAATCTGTTCAGTTTAGAGGTGTGGCAAGGTGATTGTAAACGTAAAGGACTGTGTTACACTGCCTTTCTGACACCACTCACTTTGAAAGCCAGCACAACACTTAGCATTTTTTTTACTTTAACTAGTAATGCATACAGCAGGTAAATCTCCATGCAGTACAAATAATTATTACTGTGTGTCTGATCATAACACTAAATTGTGTGTTCTTGACATGGATGCCAAGATTCACTTCTTGAGCTTCACTGTCGAGGTGAATTTCTTGGCATCCATGTCTCAAACGGGTTATGATTAGCATCCTGCTTATAATCTTATATGTTACAATCATTCCTAGATGCAATATTATGTGCCTTGTTGTAGTCTATCTCTCGCTCTCTCTCACAGACATGCATGCCTTAGATGAAGTCTGGCAGCACCCATGCATATACTGATCGGCTAGAGCAGGTCTCTAATTGGTGGCCTACATTGCATTGCTCCCCTCCCATCCCCATCCCTGGTCATACCCCAGGGCTCTACCTTCATCTCAATGCCTCCTCTGTGGATTTCCGCATTCATCACTCATCTAATTTCTGAATATTACAACACTGCAGACTTTATTTTCCAGATCATTAAATGCCACCAGTTTATATACAATAAAAACAAACCTATTAGCAACAGACACATCCACTGATAATACAGGGCAAATGATTATAAGCACATCTAATAATTGGAGCACAGAGTGTAAGAAGTGTTCTGTCTATCCTTATTGTAATAACAACATTCATCCCCGGATTCTCAAAAGCTTGCACGGCATGCAAGATCGGTGCAGGAGCTCAAGCAGGCAGTATGTCTGCCGTGGGATCCAGGAACAGCCTGCAGGGGCATGCACGAGAGCTCCAGCACTAATCCTGCATGGACAAAGCCCTTGTATGCAAATCACCCCATTTGCAGGAGAAAGCCATGCAAATGAGGTAATTTTACAATCCAGGAAGCATGCGACTGTCCGTGCAGGACTAGTGCAATCAGCAGAAATGTACTCGATTAGTAACCGAGTACATTTCTGCAAAATCTAAAACGGAGCTATGACAGCTCCAAATAAAGGCTGCATATCATGTTGTAAGCATGCCAATGGCCAAGTATAAGGCCATTGGCATTGCAAACAATACAAAAATTAAAAAAATCAACTTTTATTTTTCTTTAGCCGATCTCGGCTGTTTAAACGTAGGGCAGAGGCGTGTAAATGGGATCGGGTGGAAAATAACAAAATGTACCTAAATTTAGTATTCTAACTAAAATCAGTATTCTGCCATGCAAGTCAATGGCAGCCAGAAGACAACCTGGCCTGTGAGTAGTGGTTGCTAAGGGAGAAGGCTCAGTGTGAGACATGTAACTATGCATTAGCAGGCAATCCTATGCAAATGAGGGGAAGGATAGTGAATCCCAGTTTTCCCCAGGATATGAGCCAGGTCCCAACAGTGCAAGAGTAGGAATAGCTTGGTGCAAGCCTAGGAGGTAGGTGACATCATGGGGGAGTGTGTCAGGCATACTGTAAGTAGACTGGAGCCCTGTGGCTCTGGGTTACAACTAGCTTACCACAGGTAAGCTAGGGGGTGTGTCTAAATCTGCCTAGCACTCTTTACAAAGCCTAAACGGGTGTGCGCACTGCACACCGGGTTGTACAGGTAGAAAAAAGAGGTAACCAGGAAATAGCAACAGTGTGCACAATTGAGTGCTCTGTGAAGTGCACCCCCAGGCTGAAACAGGAAGGCAATGGGAAGGTAAAACAGCAGTAGAAAGGTAATCAAGGAGAACTAGTTTAGCTGGCAGATGAAATGTATAAGAACCAGCCAATTACACAGGCAGCAGACCAGCCCAGCCCAGAACACTACTATAAACTATGCAAACACCTACCCCTCTGGTTTTTTCCACACTCTACACCACTGTTGTAAACAAGCTAGGAACTTTTAACACTCACAACAGCAAAATGTTAGGGGCTGCAATAGCTATCATACAACAACTTGTGGAAGAGGCTGAGGGTGGTGAGAATGTGAATGCTGCTGAGCAACCCACAGTGAGGAGATGGAGAAGAGTGTACAGACCCAGGGTAACCTACAAAGGGCTACATGAGCTGGAGATAGTGGAGTGCTGTAGGGTGGACAGGGACCTCCTACAGCAAATTGTTGAGCTGTGCCGGCCACACCTCACACACAGAGCTAACAGAGGGGAATTCATCCCAGTGGATACCAAGGTATGTGTAGGCCTAAGAATACTAGCTACAGGTACCTTCCAAAGGCCAACTGGGGATATTATGGGGATCTCATAGGCATCAGCATCCAGGGTACTCCACCAGTTCCTGGATGCCATGTCAGCACATGTGGGTGAGCACGTATATTTCCCCAACACCCGTGAGGCGTTGGCCATCAATATGGAACTGTTCCACCAAATAGCAGAATACCCTGAGGTAGTGGGTGTTATAGACTGCATGTACATATGCATCAAAGCACCACCCGGTGAGCGGGGTAGGGTCTACATTAACCGCAAAGGCTTCCTCTCCATCAACTGCCAGATTGTGTGCGATGCCCAGGGCATAATAATTAATGTGTGCACTGGCTATCCTGGAAGCTATCACGATTCCCACATCTGGCATCTGACGCAGCTGTACCAGAGATTTGCTAATGGGAACATCCCACACGGTCACCTAGTAGTGGATGCTGGATACGCAATGGAGCCGTGGCTGATGACACCCATCAGAAATGCACACACACCTGAACAAGAACTCCATAATGAGGCACATGCACAAACAAGAATCATAATACAGTGTGTGTTTGGGATGTTCAAGTCATGGTTCTGGTGCCTGGACACATCCGGTGGAGCCTTGCAATACTCACCAGTTACATGTACCCAAATTGTCCTTGTATGTGCCATGATACACAATATGATCCTGCGGAAACAGCTGCAGCAGGAACAGCATAGGGCAGGGCCACACAGATCCCCACCATTGCCAAGGCCTGCACGGGCACAGAGTGACTAGGAGGAGGAACAACCTGAGCCTGCCCCAGTAGGCAGAAGAAGGCATGCCCAGTATGCCCTGGCCTTGGCAAAGAGGCAACACATAGCACATACACTGACACGGGAGGGACCCAGGGAATAACACCTCTCTCTGACTCTCACATACAGTAAAAGAGATGCCAAATATTACACTACCTGTGCCTAACCATGTGTAGGGAGTGTACTGTTTGCAGCCAACACAGGCAGCCCTGCAGCACCACCCTCAATACTGGGACACCCACTAGGTAAGTGACTCATACATGCCAGTCGGGGTGGGGGGGGGGTCACATACCCAACAACAGTCACAGCCAGCAGGACAGATGTAGACAAACACAAATAAATGATGTGCTATGGCCTCTGAATGAGGCCTATGGGTAACCTCCACCCCAGGCCTACACAGACTGACTACAGCAGGCCAGGCAGTGGGATGTCAGTTGTGAAGGCTAGGAAGTCAGAAACTAATATGTAGGTAATTAAAATCTAATATCTGTAGTACACTGGTATGCCTCTAGCCAGCATGATAAGTAAGACTACAGACTGAAATGGAGTACCCAACATACCACTACAGTCCTAGTAAATGTGTACAAGTGTCAGGTGTGCCCCCCCCATCTTACGTAGACATATAGTAACAGTCAGGTGTGCCCCCCCAATCCTGTGTAGACATGTAGAAATAGTCAGGTGTGCCCTCCTCCCATCCTACATAGAAATATAGTAACAGTCAGGTGTGCCCCCCCATCCTGTGTAGAAATGTAGAAACAGTTGTGTGCCCCCCCCCCCGCTATGCAGAAATGCAGTAACAGTCAATGCCAAATGATTGATGGATACCCTGCAGAGAGAGCATGCTATCTGTCGGTGTACAACACAAAGGTCAGCACTGCAGTACAAACTACCTGGACATGACCAGCACATGCAATACAGATGGCCATACTGGGCATGCCTATACACTTAGAGAAATGAAGGCAATATAAGTCAACAACATACTGAAAGGTCATACTGGGAATGCTCACACACTTAAACACATGAAGGCCATGTCTACAAAACCAGTGGACCAGCCATATCTGGTAGTCGCAGTTGTTAGTGCAGACACTCGTCAGTATGCACCACGCATGCCTTGCACACATAGTGGATAGGAATACAGACATATATGTAAGGACAACACACTATAATAAGCCAAAGGTAGACAGACATAGATGTGTGGAAGAGGGTGACTGTGAAAAGGAGCCATCCAGGCCTGTCCCACCCAGCACACAGCCAAAGTGCTCCAAACACATGAGGTGCAGATGTGACTCACTGCAGATACTAGCCACCAGTGTCTGTCAGCATTACAGACTATGTGGTGCGTGTGCCAGCTGTGCAACATGACAGTACAAGGAAGTAGTCATCTAGCAACTGTATACACATACCTGTGAAATATGACCCTGTGTGTACCCGCATGTGGTGTGTCAACCCCTAGATGAATGGGTAATGTCCCATGCACACACACTGCCCTCCCCATAGCCCTACTATGACAAGCCTGCTGAGGTCATCCAATGTGAAATACACCTTTGGGAGAGTTGCAGCCTAGTAATCTCTGTGGTGCGTCCCATAACTGTGTACTGCTATAGTGTGATAAACTAGTTGGGTAGAAGTTTGAATCCCAGACTTGGCAACTGTGTGTGTGTTTGTGTTCGTGTCTGTCTGACTGTGTAGATAGCAATCCTATTTAGGGTAGTCACACTCCCAACAATTTAAATTCTCAACCTTGGCAAGGCTGCTGATGTCATCCACCTAGAAATACACCTCTGGGAAGATTGTTGCCCCATAATCTCTGTAGTGTATCTTGTAACTGTGTACTGCTGTCGTGTGATCAAGTAGTTAGATAGGTGTTCTAATCCCAGACATGGCAAGTGTGTCTGTTTGTGTAGAGAGCAACAAGTCATATACTCAACTTTGTCAAGGCTGCTGATGTCATCCACCTAGAAATACACCTCTGGGAAGCAGGAGCCCAGTAATCTCCATAGCGTGTCCTGTAACTGCGTACCACTGTAGTGTGATAAACTAGTTAGGTAGGAGCATTATTCCTAGACATGGCAACTGTGTGTTTGTGTGTCTGTGTAGAGAGTAATGCTTTTTAGGCTAGTCACACTCCCTACAATTCAAATGCTGAACCTTTGCAAGGCTGCTGATGTTATCCACATAGTAATACACCTCTGGGAAACTGTAGCCCAGTAATCTCTGTAGCACATCCTGTAACTGCGTACTGCTATAGGGTGATTAACTGGTTAGGTAGGAGTTCTGTTTCCAGACACGGCAAGTGTGGATATTTGTGTTCCTTTGTCAGTGTAGGGAGCAATGCTTTTTAATCCATTCACAGACGCTACAACCTCCAATGGTCCACTTTGACAAGTGTGCCGATGTCATCAACTGTGAAATACACCTTTGGGGAAGGAATAGGCCAGTAATTTCTGTGGTCTTGCTGTAACTGTGTACTATTATAGTATGATAGCCTAGTTAAGTAGGAGTTCTAACCTCAGCCTTGGCAAGTATGTGTCTGTCTGTCTGTGTAGAAGGCAATGCTTTTTAGGGTAGGCACACCCCCTAAAATTTAAATGCTCTACTTTGGTATGGCTGCTGATGTCATCCACCCCAAAATACACCTCTAGGAAGGTTGTAGCCCAGTAATCTCTGTAGCGCATACCATGTGTACTGCTGTAGTGTGATTCAGAACTCTGGTAGGGTTCTATATCCACCCATAGCAGTTCTGGATGTTTTATTTGTGTCAATGTCTGTGTAGGGAGCTATGCATTAGAGGCTAGTCACACTCAGTACATTTCAAATGCTGTACTTTGCCAACCTGCTGATGTCAGCCAATGTGTTATACACCTTTGCGGAAGGAGTCCTCCAGTAATCCCTGTGGTGTGTCCTATAACAGCTCCATGCTGTAGTGTGTTATAGATGTTTGTTAGGGGTTCTATACTCGCACATGTTGGTTGTAGATGTTTTGTGTGTGTTCCACTGTCTGTGTAGGGAGCAATGCATTTTAGGCTAGTCACACTCATTACATGTCAAATGCCCTACTTTGGCAATCCTGCTGATGTCAGCCAATGTGATATACACCTTTGGGGAAGGAGTACTGCAGTAATCACCGTGCCACGTACTATAATTGCGTAGTGCTGTAATGTAATAAACTAGTTAGGTATGGGTTCTACTCCCGGACATGACAGGTGTGTGCGTGCGTGTGTGTGTTTGTACCTCATATCCTGTGTGAAGGTGGGTGTGTGTGTGTGACACCTGGGTCCAATGTGTAGCGGGATTTGCAAATTTCTTATATGGTGGCCCTAGTACATATCACAATGTCCACTGTACAGGGATAACAGCTGTGAAATAGCCGAGAGGCTGGGGTGCATATCCATACCCATACATGTGACATCAAGACCAGGCAATCACAGTTAGCAACTCCAGTATTACCCAGAGCACACTCTCAACCCATGTCTCATGCACACACACACATGTCGAGACATCAGCCAATGTGTGTAGTACACTGCATATTAGTGACTGATAGTAGCTATGGTGTGAATGCAGTGGCCTACAGAGGGCATGGCACCCTGTCCATCAGTACAATAGGCACATAATTGCAGACAGTCCGCCTTCAGTATGTTTCCAACTGGACGCCTGCAACAACTGTGATTCCATCAAATGTGATCCACAAAGGACATACCATGCCTTACACACATGCACTGTATGGACAGATGCCACTGACACCAGGGAATACCTGTTGCATGCTATCACTGTAGGTGCAGGGTCAACCTGCTGTCCATTACCTGGCCCCAGCACATGAGGGCGGGGCTGTCACATCTGATGATAACATTCTGTGTACACAACATAGGCAGACAAACCAGGCACACTTGCACATGCCACTGTACATAAATGTGGGACGTGTGCACATCCCAAACACTATCCATGTCATGGCGTATAGAACACATACATGGCAAGCATTGCACAGCACTGGTCATGCACAATAGTAATCCAGGTGACTGGATGGTGAATACTATACCCACCTGTGTGGGTCATTCCAGACACTACACCCTGTAGCCAATGCAGACCATTCTCATGTGGCCTGATGCCAAGGTATACCCCTCACCTAGCCTTGTACAGCCATATGGCACCATCAACCACTATACACCCATGAAGCAATGCACACATGCATGCCTGTACTAGCACCCTGTGTCTATGTGTGTGGTGTATGATGCTTCCGACCACATTCACACCCAGTACCACCTCCATTGACATACTGAAGCATGCTCTCTAATGTCAGACACCGTCACATACCCTTTGACCATAGAACCCTAGGATAACCCCTGGGGGCCAATTGATACCTATGCATTACTGTATTCTGGTAAAGTAACTGGTTAGGAAGTGTATTCATTACCCTGCCAAGTGTGGCAATGTGTATGAGTCCCTTAGAGAGTGTGGCTGTGTTGACGCTGACACTTGTTCATGTGGACAGGCTCGTGTGCTACACCTACTGTATCGCAACAGTGTTGCAGATGTCACTCACCAGCACATATACGTCTGGACAGCTCACCAACATGTAAGCTATGTGGTGCATGCAATAACTGCATACACATGTGATAGCTATGCGTAGTCAGTCAGGTGTTTGAAACCCTGTACTGATAGGTGTATGACACAAACATGCTTAGGTTTTACTCACCCACACCTTCCCTGACATACTTTGTCTCTGTCTGTCCTTCTCACACCCTCTCTGGTGGATGTGGGATGTACACCTGCTTTGCTAGGCAGTAGCTTGTGTTTTGTAAGTGATGGTCATGATCAGCTGATGGCCTCTGCACCACTTGCAGTCCTCCTCTAGCTGAGTGCATGTGGAACAGCTGTGGTAACATTCCCATAGCCAATTACATGGAAACACACTCCAATATCTAGGAACCTCATGTTGGTGTTGGCCCTTTACATCCACAGTGGGCAGGAACTAGATCTGTTGTTTGGTGAACAGCATCCCAGATAGATTGGGGATTTACCTCTAACAACATACACTGTGGAAACAGGGCAACACACAGGAGGAGGATGTGCCTGACCTGACTACAGACTGTAAGTGCTGCTATACTGCATGTGGAGTAATGCTAGTTTAACAGTGTGTGTGTGGGTATGGCTGTCCTACATGTTGTAATACCTGCCAAGGCAGCTCTATGTTTATGAGGAATCTGCATCTGCAGGGTTGTCTGCAGACTGGGCAGTGTGTTGTGCCCTTGGTGTCGTGTTACCCACAGAGCACGTATCTGTGAACTGCAGAAGGTAGTGTGAGGATTGCAGTCTGTAGATGGTGAAAGCCGTGACAGTTACTGACTTCATATCCCTTGTAGGACATGTTGCAACAAACCCTGTTACAACAGTACATGTATGAGGTTAGCACAGCAACATGTCAATATTGGCCCTGTGTATGTGTTTCCAGCCACAACTCTGTCAACCTTTGTACATATGTCCTGCATTAAGAGGTGCATATATGCTGTACACCATCACTAGTGTCATCATATCTGATAGCAAGCCAGTGAAATATCAAACGGCTACACATGTTATGTACAGTACAGGTAATATTTGATTACCAGGACATTCTGTGGTCATTTGTACAGTACTAAGGTCTGTGTAACTATGAATGTCAATAGTGTATGTATTGTGAACATGTTCTTTAGCCTGTGTACAGACTGTGGTAGATGTCATTGTTATAGATCCTGTCCTATCTGATGTTACATGCTGCTCCACTGTATGTTACCATATTGGTTTACATGTTTGCAGGGCCATACACACACATGTCGCATACCACAGACAGACAGCAGACCACACCATGTAGCAGCCCAGTATATGTATGGTTAGTCTGTGAGTGGCACATATGAGGATGGTGTTGAACAGATAGTCCATATACTGTACTTTTATGATAGCTAACCATATGTGGCTGTGGCTGTGTTCACACTGGATGTGGTTATGCACTTTCACACAGGTGTATCTTACCCTGTGCTGTGACATGCCTGCAGAGCCTGCTATATATACATGTACATGTGCATTCCCCATAGGAGATGTTGGCCAGTGTTGAGCCAGTCTGCCTGTAGCCTGCACAGTCCATTGTTACATGTCTAGCAGCTTAGTGTACTTATCCAGTGAGATGTCATGTGGAGATACTTGCTGGATGTACTGCTGCCAGGTCTCACTTAACAGTCATGTATGTCAGACATAGCAATGGGATGCTCTACAGATGTATGTGAATATCTAGTGGGTAGTATGTGGCCGTGGCACCCCTGTACCAGCAGTTATTATATGTCAGGCCAGACAGGGGTGTGTGAATGCATAACCTATGGTGGCATATGTATACCAGTTGTAATGTGTTATACCCATCTACATGGCTGTTAACATCCATATTGTCATGCATGGTACACATGTTTAGCACTAAGGGGTTCTGTTTATACCGCTGGACTGTAAAGAGTGTCTTAGAATGTCCACATACATTGGCCAATATCTGTGCTGCAGTCCACGGGGCATTACATGCTAGCAGTGGTACTTTACTAGGATGTCCTTAGGATGTCTGTCAGTAGCCAATGGCACACATGTGGAAAGCAGATGTGACCGCCCACGCACACCATATCTGTGAAGACAATCCCAATTACAGTAGCAATAGTCTACCAATATACCTGCTATACATACCTGACATCCACTTGCACTACGACATTGGGACTATGGGGGCTGGGGTAGGTTTACACTCCATGTCCTGGACATATGGTGAGAATATCTGTACATATAATCATCCAGATATATATATGATTACACACACACACACACACACACACATATATATATATATATATATACCAACATAACTAGGCATATCTGTACACATAGGATGTGCATACATATATAGCTATATACACACACACACACATATATATATATATATATATATATATATATATATATACATATATATATATATATATATATATATACATATGTACATACGAAGAGGTGTACACATGGCCATATATATGTAGAACTATACAGATGTGTATACAGACATATGCATGTGTATACCTGTGTATGTACATGAAGACATCTATACACCTGTGTGTATACAACCATATACCTGTCATGAGTAAACATCATGGTTGCTTATACCCTCCCACATGTATCCCACCGTATGCATCTGCTATGTGTACATTATGATAAAACAACATATGTGATGCAACAGTCATATTAATGACAAGGACTACACAATCTAGGACATAAAGGCAAGCGTTCAATACCACTCAATTTGGGTAATGACAGCTATATTGTTAACACAACAGCTGTCCCCACAGTGGTCATGGCGTAGTGGTCATGTATTGTGACTTCAATGTAAAGGGCCCTGAGTTCATGACCTGCAAGGGCTGCTCATTTTGTTGCTGGGCCGAACAAGGTCTGTTGGATACAGAGTGATTAAGGCAGTGTTTGTGCAATGTATGCCACACATGTCAATGTCACGACATTGCTAGGTAGGGGTCTAGTCCCAGTGTTGGCAAGTAACAGTGTGCGTGTATGTGGATGGGTCTACATCAGGTTGCAGGTTATACACACCTCAGGGTATACACACCCCAGCGGGCCACCTGTCCAAGTGGCAGAGGCAATACCCGGTATAGTAACCTGTGAAATGTGTTGACTGTACCCCAGATATGTCACTGCCATGGTGTCAGCACAATGACATACCCCCTTGTGCAATATGACTGCAGACCATCCTCGTGCTAACACATGTACACCTACAACACAATTGCATATCAGTTTACAGACCACAACCAAGCAGTGTTACTAACATCTAGAAGGCATTATTGCTGGACAGCTACACTACCTGCCAACTATGCCTCACACTCTACACCCAACAACATGTTACACTGCAAGACTGTGGTACACTAGTGTACAGACACTGGTGTGCAGTCACCATGTGCATCAGAACCATATCAGCCTGTCCCTGTATCGATAGTATGGATGACATGGATGGGGCACAGGTATCATCATATGCACAGGGCATCCTCGTGCTGACACATGTACACCTATAACACAATTGCATATCAGTTTAGAGACCACAACCAAGCAGTGTTACTAATAGCTAGAAGGCATCATTGCTGGACAGCTACACTACCTGCCAAATATGCCTCACACTCTACACCCAACAACATGTTACACTGCAGGACTGTGGTACACTGGTGTACAGTCACCATGTGCATCAGAACCATATCTGCCTGTCCCTGTATCAATGGTATGGATGACAGGGATGGGGCACAGGTATCATCATATGCACAGGGCATCCTCGTGCTGATACATGTACACCTGCAACACAATTGCATATCAGTTTAGAGACCACAACCAAGCAGTGTTACTAACAGCTAGAAGGCATCATTGCTGGACAGCTACACTACCTGCCAAATATGCCTCACACTCTACACCCAACAACATGTTACACTGCAGGACTGTAGTCCACTGGTGTACAGTCACCATGTGCATCAGAACCATATCTGCCTGTCCCTATATCGATGGTATGGATGACAGGGAAGGGGCACAGGTATCATCATATGCACAGGGTGAGGTGTTGGTATGCCAGAGGCCGAGGGTAGGCCATACATTTGACACCATGTGTGTGGATGAGGGGTGTACTCTGGGGAGCTGGCTGAGGTGATGTGGTGTGTGTAGGTATGAGGTTGCCTAGGTGTGTTTGCATAATGTGTGGGTATGCATGCACACAGATCTGCCTTGTGGCTGCCCTACACAGGTGTTATGGACAGAAGCAGACCATACCTGGCAGGGTGTGCAGTTCACTGCCTCCGGCCACGGACATGTGGACTGTGCCTGCCAGGGGTTCCGCGGGCATGTGCAGGTATAGGCGTTGAAGTGCTACCCTCACCTGTTGATGACATTGGTCCACTGGTACCACATCCTGCCTGGGACTGGCCAGGACCACGTTCATGTGGCCTGCTGTGGTGTGGTGTGGACAGCACATCCCCCACACGGCCAGGGCTGCTACTGCCACTACGGAAGCCCATTGGTGTCCTAGCACGCCCATGTTGAGTGCCAGCTGTTGGTGTTGCTGGCCCGCATCCACTTGGGTGTCACCACATCCCCACCATATGTTGAAACATGGACACACCATGGCTGATGAGGGCCATCATCTCATCATGCCATCTATCCACTTGCTCGTTAGAAGCATGGATGGCAGCCGCCACATTATGGAGGTTGTCACCTACAGATGCGAGTGCAGCCCTCTGCAGCCTAAGGCCCTGTCTGATGTAATGCTCAATATGTGCCTGCACTGCCATTACAGCCTGGAACATGCTTCTGCTGGTTGCAGTTATGTTGCCTATGACAGGGGCATGATGTCCAGCTGCCCTACCACGAGCACCCTGGCATATCCACCTATGTAGCAGCCTGCCAGACGTCTGGCTATGCCTGCTGTGACTGGACACAGTAGGCATGGTTACCACACTTTCCTGTGCACTGCCACTGAATGCCAGCTGTCCCTCTGCTATGGCCACTGGTGCTGGGGTGTGTATAGGCACTGTAACTGTGTGTGGGGGTGGGGTGGCTAAAAGGGAGATGTCAAATGTTGGTGCAGTGTTGGCCCCTGACAACCCCACCTCTGCCTCACCATTATCATCATTGGTGCGTGTATGGACACCTACATCAGATTGGGTGCAGGAGGGACCCTGACCCACCTCGCCAACTGTGGGGGAAAACAATAACCGCACTTTAAAACCTGTACAGCATTGCTTAACAGTACACACACACACACACTGAGAAAACCAGACAAGGCAGCTGTCAGCAAGAAACTAATGTAAGGTTGACCTTTCTTATATTTGCAAGGCAAAGTAATCTTCATGCATGAGATCCATTCATGGAGGCATGCACACAAGCCTGGTAGTGAACTGAAAGTGTCGCAGAAATGTAAATTGGAGGAAATAGAGGTGAGGTACAAAAATATATATATATCTGTAGAACAAGTCCTGACAGTCTTGAAAACTGCAACACAAGAGTCATTATAAATATCAAACCATGGTAGCTCTGATTGATGTAAAAGATTCCAGGCATCTATCAAAAAGGGTAGTTTAATGGAAGTTGTAACTACTAATTGTTAATGCTAATTGCTGTTTACAATACTATTCTAATTCACTCTCCTGTATTTTTCTCCCGGGGACTCAGCTGAAAAGAGGTAATTACCTAATCAGACCATTACAGTCAACAAATGGAATGAATAAACGAATAAATAAATAAACGTTTTCTGATACCCTGGCCAAAAATATCCTAAGTAGGAGGATTAATACCATTTTGGGTCTCCCCTGAAAAGAAGCCACTAACTTAATTGGAGTTACCTAGTCAATAAAGATTAAACAAAATATATAAATTACTCCTTGCATGGGTCAAAGTAACATGTGCTACAATTTTCCAAGTAATGTTTCATGTAAGGGGTGCCTTTATACAGTAATGATGGGTATGTTTATACTGCAGTGATGAAGTTATGTACAAGCACTAACTATTATTATATTATTAAGATTTGTTATCTCCTAACTGTATATAACTGGTGTCCTGCTACCCTGTAAACAAAATTTAAACATAAGGACCATGGTATTATAGTTAGCACTCCTTACCGAAAATACTCCATTGTGTGTATATGGTATTCAAATAGGTGGAACAGTAAAGGAGACGCGTCCTTAATATTCATTTTATGTTTCATACAAGAATAGTATCCACTTTAAATAAGCTTTATTTCATTCAATAACAAGAAGACTGCAAGACAGCTACTTATTTATGCATTTCTTTTCTTTATTCAATTATTTTGTTATTCAGAAAACGTTCATCTGAAGTTTGTCCATTTTTAGTAGGGTTCCCTAGAAAACTGGAAGGAAATATACATCTGCACCTCTCTCTCTCTCTCTCTCTCTCTCTCTTTCTCTCTATCTATCTAAATATCAATTGGTCTACCTGTCTCAATCTTTCTATCTATCTACCTATCTGATTGTTTCCAAGTAAGTAGAGTGGTTTGAGGAAGTACAAGACATTGTACACACACACACACACACACACACACACACACACACACACACACACACACACACACACACACCTTACTGCAAATAGCTCTCTCTGTACCTTACTTCAAATAGCTCTCTCTGTACCTTACGTCAAATAGAAGAGCCGTTAAGCTCTCACATTCATGGCCAAACACAGCTTGCATATATCCAAACTCTTCTCTGTTCTGATTCCAGCTCGCATATATCCAAACTCTTCTCTCTTCCCACCCGCATTCGGAACTTACTGGTAATTCCATAAAGCTTCTCGCATTGGTGAGTCCATAAAGCTTCTTGCATATACTCCATAATACCCGTCTAAACATCCCGCTTGCATTTGCGGCCATCTGGAAATGATGTGAGCTCCCTCAGCTCAATTCTGACTGGCTGGTAGCCTTGATGGCACTGATGTCATCGTGCACGTGATGACGTCAGTGCTGACAGCGCGAAAATTTTAAATCAAAAGGGAAATAAATCGGAAACGAAGGGGTGCCACTCAGGAATCGTGACACCCCTTCATTTGGACCCCAAAATTCAGTAAAAACCGAGTAAATTGGTATGGTTGGGAGGTATGATCAGAGCATACCATGGCTATGGGAGGGGTGTACACACCTTTATTGCTTTTACACACACATCCGTGATCTGCCATGGGACCACAGCACTGCAGATCTTAGCTGTACACACACCCGGTATGTAACATATGTCCTGTACTTTCACATGCAGTGTCTACTGATTGTGTTAGGTGTGCAGCTGCTGACCGCAATGCATACACACCATGTGGGGATATGTGCCCCCACCCTTATCATGATGGTTTATCACACCTCCTGTTGTGTGTACTACAGCAGTCACTGCTCATGGCAGGGGTATACCAGCATGGGCCTTCTCCAATTGCTAATGTATGTTCAGCCTACCCTCCCCATATCCCCCTGTTCTGCATGATTGCAAGGTCTACTCATGTGTGCATCCCATGGTGTTCACACAATGTTGTCACTATTGCAGTGTGGGTAGGGTTACAGCTGCCACAGGTCCTGGACTTGACTATATGCGGATAGAGCCATTCCTACCATCCTTAGGATCCCCACTGCAGTGCACTGGTTTTCCATGCTGAGACCCCCCCCCCTCAGCATTTATGCAGATGACTGACAGGTAAGCCCTACACATATATGTCAGCTTGCAGTGTCCCATAAACTGAACACCACATGTTGCAGCTTAGAACCGGATGATATTGTGGACTACTGTAATGCTGTATGCCATAATGTATCTCAGCAGCAGTTGGCATTGCCCTACAGGTATGTACACTGATGTTGTGCTATATATGGATGTTGTTCAGAACATGTCGCTCCTGTAGGCCATGTCTACCAACAGTATGTTTCCCCCTGTGGACACATTCCGCAATGACAGGATGTTAGTTGTCATGCAGGTGTGTGACATATCCTTTCAATACCCCATCATGTTTGCCCCTGTGAGACCATGCATTTCACAACAACAATACATGCACATGTACAGCATGCATTCAGGGTAGGTGAGTTAGATGTGTGCATGAAATATAACATCACCATTACATGTCCAGTGTGTTGGCATGCATCTGCATAAGGCATACTAACCAGCTTCAGGCTGCTGCCTTGCTGTTACCCCAGAGGGACCTACATAAGTGGGTGTCAGATACAATTTCAGTGGCCACACCTGTGGCACTGCTACAGGCTTGATGCAGTACTATCATACATCAACCGTAAATTCACACAATACTGCCACATCTGGACATCTGTTTATCACTACAATGCAGCAACACAATATTTGTATGACATATCATATATGCATGATCTACCTGTACCACTGCAGATATTTACACAACAGTAGTCTACTGATGTGCCCTGTGTCCTTACCTGCACGATCCTCGGCTGGTGTGTGGGTGACACCCACCTCCACGAAGGGGTCCAGTGGTTGATGGTGTTCTGGAAGGGCAGGTGCCACGAGGCTGGCCAGGAGCTCCTCCACATATGTAAGAGAGGGATGGCATGCCCCCCCATGGCAAGGTGATTCCCCCCCAGCCTGCAGCAGCACGCCGACAGGCATTGCGAAGCAAGTCAGTACAATGATGCCGGACCTGCTCATAACTGCGGTTATGCAGCCAACATCATTGACCCTGTGGACGAGATCGTTCCACAGGGCGGTCCACTCCTGCTGATCTTGTGTTGTCCCCAAACAGGACCTGGTAGTGCTGAACCATGTAGTTTATGATGGCATCATTCTCCTCCGTGGAATACACCAGCAGCCTGATGTGTACCATCTTGCCTGAAAAACATGAGGATGGGAACAGGCCTGAGTGACTCATATGGCAAGGTTACCACAGTTCATAATACACATCTCTGTCCCCCCCCCCCACCATATCAGCTTCAACAGACTATACACACAACTCATTATGTATGGCTACAGCTTAACTACCATTTGGACAGATTAGTATCACACCTTCTGCTATGTGATTGTAACCATGTCCCCTGTGTGGACACTTACATTGCTGGCCTGTTACAGACTATTCACTTGCATGCCATTGTCAGGGCCACTATGGGTGCATATATGCCAGTAGTATGGCTGCTCTGAGATTGCTGCACATCTGAGAGTCTGTGTTATAGGGGGGGGGGGTCTATACATGTTGTTGGACATGTACCAGTATTGTGTAGACTATTACTACAAACATATGTACTATGACAGTGACACAATAACATGTATATGTTCCATTGGCCAGCTAATCTACCTCTCCACACCCATCTGACCAGGATACCTGGCCACATCACATGTGTGTGCCAACCTGGGGCCTCCTCGTGTACTATCACAGCAATACCATCAGGTGGAACCACCCAGGAGATGTTGGCCCACCCCCCCCTCAGGGCACACACCATGTTCCTGTCCCCTGAGCTCAGATCTACGGTCTGTTCCATACCAGGCTCCACAGACACATGAGGGATGTGCTACATCAGTCTGAGGCACCCAGTACACATTCACATGGCCAAAATGCTCCTCCTTTTCAGCCACCAGACCTGGCACCTTCTGGACGTGGACTGCTGTTGTGAGTGGCAGTTGGTGGAAGCCTTGTTCTCATTGTGTCCATATTAGGGACCATGGGGCTTCTACATCACGGACCACACACACCATCCACAGTGTTTACCAATCACATGTGTCACATACCACCCCTGTAGACTGTCCTCTATATCTACCAGTCCTGACCACCTCCACTTGTGTATCTGCCATACTTCCCCATATTCCCATTGCCTACTTCACAGACGGAGGCATTGTGGTGCTAGAATGGGACTAACATGTGACATACCCATCCATGGGGCACACACTGCCAGTTGTAGATATCTGTGTGTATTGCTATGTGTGCTGCTGCCTCACACATAGCACACATCACTGTGGTAGTGATATAGGGGACATGTATTTCCATACATATCTGTTTGTGTGTGTGTGTGTGTGTGTGTGTGTGTGTGTGTGTGTGTGTGTGTACAGATGTAGACATTTGCATATCGGTACTTATCTTTATGTGTGTAGATATATGTGACTTCATATATATGTGCACATATATATGTCTACACATGGGTATATGTATATTTCTAGATATACATCTGTGACATATGCACACATATGTATACCTATATGTGGGGTACATTCAGACATCACCTCTACAATCTCACGACACCTCCCTGCACAGCTGCACTGTTCTGCCTTTCTACAAAATGGACACGGCCTGATATTGGTGGAGTATATGTGGGACCTGTTTGCAGGTAACTCAATTACACACCTATGGCATTCTGCCATGCTACATTACAGATTCACATGGGTATCCTGCCAGTGGTGGTCCATGGCTCCCACATGTCCATCATACTGGCATTACTTCCACCACCAGCTATTGGCCACGTCATATGCATAATCCCCATTACACAACACACACTATGATGGCTTACATCCTGTCTGTCAGTGCTGACCTGCACAGTTAACAGCTATGGACCTCTACCCACAGGGACAAACACTACTGTCCATAGCAGCTGTTCAGTTGGCCATCATCACAACAACACCTGCTGGCACATAAAATGCATTTCACATTATCTATCACAGTACTATGGACCAGGTACTACATTCTAGTACATGTACATATGCTTCACGTACATGTTGTGGGAAGTATGTATTAGTGACTGGCAGCTGTGTAGATGACTACGTTTTCAGCTGTAAATGGGCTGTGCATTGTCTTTTCTCCCTTTTTTTTCTTTTTCTTGTCTTGCTTGCTTTCTCTGTTGTATGACTGGATTGAGCTGTTTGGGGTAGATTTCGGACTGGCTTTAGTAGGTGATGTACTTGATCAGGTGATGGCCTCTGCACCAATCAATGTCCTACACTTGCTAACTGCATGCAGCTTGCTGTGTAGTACTTCCAATTACCACTGTCATGGCAACCAGCTACTATAAATCACTACATCATGTGGGCATGGTCCCTTTGCCTTTCCTGTGTGATGGACATCCTTCTGTGTGTGGGCATCAGTGTTACAGACAGCAGGTAGCAGTACCTCTTCCAGGGGAACTGGCACACTTAGGCCAGCTACATATTTGTAGGTGGTCCCAGAACTACAGACAGAGTGTGAGTAGAGTTGTGCTATGCTTTGTACAGTACTGGTGTTACAAGGTGTGTGTACATACTAGTTTACCTTGAAATGCAGTCTGTCTGCATAGCTGTCAACTGTAGGCCTGTCCTGTTGGTGGCCAGAGGTGTGCCTATCATGTTTTGTCTTTCTACCACCCAGGTCCTGTGTCAGATATGTCACTGGCAGTGTGTGTGTTGAGTGCTATCAGTACATGGCTACATCCATCTATGTTTCTAACCTCAATTCCCTGGCTAAGGGTAGGTTGCAGACTATCCTGTAACACCAGCAACTTGCTTAGTGTATGGTAGCAGTTTCCTACATATGGGTCTGTGTTCCAGCCTCTGTTCTCCACCTACATACCAAGCTTTGCACATATGACATGCTGTCAGGGGCTGTTCTGTACTTGGCTGTGTGTATGCCATTGCTGCCATCAGTCCACTGCTGTTGTATCCCCCACACATACAATGGTGCTGGGGCCATATATGTGTGGGCTACACCAAAACAATACATGTGTGCCCTTATGCTCTCCAGAGGCCAGTGTATGTAACAGTGGTATATGGGCCTGTATTATTGAGTCGGGGGGTGCACCATAACTGACCTAGGCTGTTACAAAATGTGGAGGTATCAAGGGTAAGTTGCCTTAAGGTATCTGCATGTACAGTACCATATACTTCACCTGTATTTACATTACTCACATATATTGGGTTAATGCAGGCCTATTGCCTCCTGCCATACAATACTGTTCTGTTTGTCAGTGTGCTTGTGATGGTGTCAGTTATGCCTTGTTATGTAACAGTTACATCCTATTTGGCCAACTGAAGTCTTCACCACCTAGTGAATTTGTACAGAGTTTAGATGGAGGCTGCTGAACTATACACATGTATTACATACTGTTGATTGTTTGGTATCCTGTGGCCCTGTCAGCCTTTACTATTGTACAATATGAAGGCATTGGCCTGGACAGCGACAGCTATGAATCTTTCCAGACTACTGTCATAGTATCACTGTTTCACATTTGTATTACTCTGTTTATATGGATGTCAGTGTCTGCAGAGCTATATGACATAGCATATACAACTTTAATAGTACACAAATAAAGGTTTTCCATTTCTGCACACCTGTGTGTGGTGTTTTTCCTATGACCTCTCTGTGGTGTTTTCCTATGACCTCTCTGTGGTTATATGTTGCAGGCAATGATTGTAATTGTATGGGTGGCCCATACAGTGTCCAGTTGTTCAGGTGTGAACTGTAGGCATAGTGACTGTTCCATATTGTGTGCACCTTCTACATATGTATCTTACTGTACATATCTCTGCATGTGTCTGTGTAGTCATATATATATATATATATATATATATATATATATATATTTACATATATATATATATATATATATATATATATATATATATATATATATGTATATCTGTATCTGCATATATGTGTCTGTGTATATGTATACTTGGGATGTTGATAGCTTCCATATTTTACATTTCCTATGGGAGCCACACTGTATTGCATGATATGTAGCACTGTTTACATGTTGTGCACATGTCATGTCAGGTCCCACTTGTGGGATCTGTAACACTTTAGTGTATTGCAGGGCGGACATGTTTGGCTGTGGTTGGGCGGGGTATGCCTATTCGTACATGACGTACATTGTTTGGTGCGTCTCAACCCCATTAACGGTGCATGTGGACATATTTGTATTTGTCAATCTACCATTGCTGTCTACAGATGTGTGGCTATATATATATATATATATATATATATATATTGATACATTGTATATGTTTAGATATTAATATATGTACTCACACACATACATTTATGTGTTGGAATACATTTTCTGTACTGGTGAATGACTGGGCTGGTTGATATGTTTTGAATACATCAGGTTTATGTATATCTGACATGGCATAGTGGTAAATCACCTTGGCTATTGTGTGTGGGGTTCTGTGTTTGAGCCCAGCAGAGGCTGTTTATTTTGTTCCTGGGCAGAACATGGGCCGTTGGATACAGAGTGGTTAAGGCACTTTTAAGCAGTTGTTAGCGGGTTTGCATGGAGGTAAGCACTGCTAACTTGCCGTTACATCAGCTTACAGGGTGTTAGCTTCAGATTTGCTTAACCAGTGTAGGCATTGCTTAGCACCATGCAAACGTGCTTAACCCCACTTACTAGTGCTTACAAATGCTTACTATTGCTTATTTGTGCTTAAACCTGCTTAAAAGTGCCTTATTCCTTCTGACACTGATACTTCACATGTGCATTTCTTGCAGTACTGCAGTTCATACATATATGTTATTTAGTGGGTTTTGCAACAAAATTATTGGTTTTAATGTGCTTTGCCATGTAAAATAGACTGTGCTGCAGTGGGACTCGAACTGGGAATGCCTGTTCATTAGGCGGATGAACTGCCCACTACACTATTTCTGTGCTGCTTCATTTACTTATATCTTCCTTAATTTCATACTCATGGTTCCTCCCCCCACCCTTGAGCTCCACTTACACAGCAACCATCCATTTTCCAGTTGCTAGCCCAGCCATACCACGTCTCGGTACTCATCCAGTATAATGTCCCAACCCAAGGTTTTTCAGGCTCTTCATCCATTTAGTCCAGGTACGTACGAGCCTTGCCTTGTTGATCTTTTGAGACACGTGTAAACATCAGACTGACTCACAATTTTTTGTTCGTCCCACCAGGGACAGACCTGTTTTTGTGTCAAGATTAGACTTAGCTGCTCTACACTGTTTTTCCCACTGGTAGCATCCTGCCAGGGGTTTGAGAACCAGCAGTTTGCTCACACACCTACCCAGCCTCATCTCTCGGTTCCGCAGAACTGACATCCCAGGTTTGACATTCTGCTGTATGTGTACCTGCCATGGCTTAGTTGTAACTCACTTTGACTATAGTGTGCAGGGTCCAGGGTTTGTAACTTGGGAGTGCAGATTATTTTGCTGATGGGCAGAATGAGAGCTGTTGGATACAGAATGACTAAGGCAGCTTTACACAATTGTAAGTGGGTTTGCGCTGGTTTGCATGAGGGTAAGCAATGCTAACCTCCGCTTGCAGCTTCTTACACACAGCTTCTACATTGCTTAACCAGTATAGGCATTGCTTACTGCTGCGCAAACAGGCTTAAACCCACTTACTGCTGCTTATAAGTGCTTACTTCTGCTTACCCCATGTGCTAATTTATTTAAAAGAAAAGTAAAAGGGGTTGATAGGTAAGTGTTGAAAAAAGGGGCACAAAGAGGGACAGACAGTAGGGGGAAATAGCCAGGGATGTGCAGGACAGATGAAGGGAAGGTCCATAGCTGGCCATTTTTTCTACAGCAACAGCTGTGCATATACACTGAATTTGGAGGTAGGTTTGGGCACTCAAACCCCTGGGCGGGGGTGAGGACAACAGTAATAAGTTGTGATGCCAATTAGACCAGATTACATACCTACAGTAGGGAGATGCAATTATGTGTTATTTGGTGTTATTTAGTGGGTTTTGCAACATCAAAATTGGTTATAACATGCTTTGCCATCTAAAATAGACTGTGCTGCAGTGAGACTCAAACCGGAAATGCCTGCTCGTTAGGTGAATGCTCTGCCCAATTCACACTATTGCTTACATCCACAAGGTGGTCCGATTAGAACCACTCCATCCAACACCTGCATGCCTCGACTCATAATTTCATACCCATCGTTCCCCCACTCCTCCTCCGCAGCAATCATCCTTTCTCTGGGTGCAGGTCGTGTCTAACCACACCACTACACACTGCCCACTCTCCATTTCTCAGGACCTATCACGTACATTAACTCGACCCATGGATCATCAGGCTTTCCCAACCTTGTAGTCTGAGAACATACGTGCACTACCATTGCAGATCTGTGTAATGGCAGGGACCCAAATAGCCACCAATTTTTGGGTTGTCCCGCAAGGGACGTTCCTGTCTTTGTTTTAAGATTAGACTTAGCAGGTCAACAATGTTTCTCCCACTGGTAGTATCCTGCCTGTAGTTTGGGATGCAGTGGTTTGTTTACATGTTTTGTGTGTTTGTTTGTATGTTTCACCTGTTTGGCTGGGGGGATATCAGTAAGTGTAACACATATATTTATTGAGTCCCCTCACCCCCATTGGCGGTGCCTGTGGTCATATATCTCATTCTTATGTGCTGTATCATATCTATAGATCACACACACACACACACATATATATATATGTGTGTATATGCATGCATACATATATATATATAACGACTTTTAGAT